>NC_140961.1:163832188-163839688 GCF_056783735.1 Eptatretus burgeri
ATGAAACAAAAATCGCACCCGTGTCCGAAGGAATCGGTTCAGTTTGGAATTATTAATACGAAAAAGGCAAAGCCGAGAAATGAACGAAACCTTTTAGAATTATCCTTGAGAAATATCCTTTTGAATTATCCCTTGGAACCCACTCCAATTTCCTTTTAGAATTCTTTAGAATTATTAGTGGGTCCATTAGTCCATTGGAACAAATTTTCATTGGTCTTCAAGACCTTGTTACATACCTCCATGCTGTATTGCTTGAGCAATGATTTGCCTTTCAGCAAAGCCAGACGTGCTTGGGCCAGGGCAGAGATTATACGTTTGTTATTATTGCCAAATGATACGATTATTATGATTGTTGCTCATATTATTTATATTAATTAATATATGGTTTGTTACAATGTTGTCATTATTTTTGTTGTTTATTTTGTGGTGAGAATACCATGCTGTGGAAGGAACTACTATGCTGCCCTGTACACCTTAACAAGGCGTACATTTAAAACATGAGAATGATTCCAGGTTTTTTTTTAACTTAGTTAGCCTACTCAACTCAGGAGATCATGACGATCATTTTGGTTTTTCACTTTCCACATCTGAACGCTCCAGAAGGACTCCATTAAAGAACATACACACACACACACACACACACACCTCATGCATTTAGAGTGGAGTCTTAATGGGTCTTTGGAGTCTTTTGGATCCTCAGGGATTTTTGGGTCATCTTGGTCTTTTGGGTCCTTGGGAACTTTTGGATCCTCTGGGACTTTTGGGACTTTGGGTCATCTGCTGTCTTTTGTTTCATCTCGGTATTTTGGGTCCTCACGGACTTTGGATCCTCGGGGACTCGGGGGGGGGCGGGGGGGGGGGGGTTGAAGAGAGAGAGAGGCACACACAGACACAAGAAGAGAGAGACAGACAGACAGAGAGACATGAAATAAACATTGCAGATAATCCACCACTTTGCCTGCTTGTCTGTGCATGTACGCATCATGTAGTACTTTGATTCACGGTCTGCACAAACGTTATAACTTTATTTTAAAACGTCCATTTTGCACCAGATTTGCTTTGATTCATTGCAGAGCACCTTGCGAAACCTCTGAAAAATATAGGCACAGATGTGGCAGACTCTATGGATAAGCAGTCCCTCTGGGGGACAGGGTGCGATGTCAAGCAGTGAATACATGAAATCACATGGTGTCCCTTTTCGGTCCATCTCGGTTATTTGAAATTTAATGCATTTACCTGATGAAAACGGCGTTTTTGGTTGGACTTTTACATAATTTGTTGCAGTTGAGTCTCAATCTGTGTCAGTGACTTTAAAAAAAGTGGAATAGAAATCAAATTGGAGTTAAGCAAGGCCATGAGGCCTCCTCGAACATTCGAGAACCCTCACATTCCCCACACAAAATCTCTATAGGACCTAAATTCATCAAATTTCAACGGATTTTCATCAAAATTGTTTAAGTCGAGTCTGAACCAACATTAGCAAATATCAAAAGTGAAAACAGAAATCGAATAAAACTTGAGACAAATTCATGAAGCTGCATGGAAGCATATGGAAGTTCCTCAGCTGACTTTATTTTATAAAACAATCTCCCCCTCTTCGCTCCTCACACCTCCAAATTTTATACATATCCTGAAAGCGGATGCAGACAGCCTTTGCTTTGTAGTGTTTTATGTATTTTTTTTAATTTCATTTTTTGCGTGCAATTTTATAAAGTAATAAAATGCTTAATGTTTAATATTGTTTGTTATTTTGATTTGGATTAAATCCATCTGTTATTAAATTTGGTTTTAGGTACGTTTTACATCCCCCTCCCCCCCTCCCACTCAATCCTGGCTTTTGGCTCAGTCCATTATGTGGATTATTACAGATGTGTGGAAATGTTAATGTGAACATTGTTTTAAAAATAATAAAATGCTTAATCTTTTATGTATTTTGTTATTATTTGATGGATTAAATACATCTATTTTGTTAAATTGTTTTAATACTTGTTTCAGTTGATTTGGGTGATGGTTTGGACATTTATCGCCTTTGGAATGGTTCTTTCCAGTGTCCATTTTCCCCCTCACGATCATGGTCTGGTTTGGTTGAGTCCACATTTATGTTTGATTTATTTTCCTCAAAAAACTATTAATGTTTTATATATTTATTAAATTGTGGGTTGCATGCACAAGCCCAGAAGCAAAGTAACTCCCTCACATTGGAATTACCACTATAGCTTCAGCAGTTATTGGGGTAGGTCAGGCTACAATTTTACATTGGGTTATGAGGTGAAGAAGAAGAGGAAGAGGAAGAAGTTGGCATTTTTCAAAAAAAATTTCCAAAAAAAATTGGCATTTTAGCAATCTCTCATTGTGGTACTTTAATGATGTATTCTGATGTTTTTGAAATCTCGGTAGTTCCGAAAATGCTCGGGAATAAAAGTTCTGGCTTTTAAATGCTTTTGACTTCACTCTTTAGTAGTTTAGTGGGTGTATCTTTGTGTACACATTTGAATGGGCAGCCATTTTTTTCCCCCCATATCATCCCTCTGTATGGAGTATGACTGCACTCCATGATGCACTGTAATGATCTCTGAGTGACTCAGAATGGATGTCCAGTAGCTCTATTGAGGATATCGAAGCATTGGCCGGCCATAGAAACCAGTTTGGGCTGTTGTGTTTGTCTTAAGTTGGCCTGTCTGGACAGCTCACAATGGATTTTCCCACAAGCCCATTTTTCTTGCCCCCCCTACCTTTTATGATTATGTATCTCCCCTTGTTTAGCCCTCTACCCCTTACTGTCTCCCCAAACTCCACCATAACCACCACAGTGGATGAGTCCATTGTGCGGAACTAGATGCACTGGGACCCAAGGGCCAAGGTTCTTGTTGTGAATCATGTTGTATGGTGGAGTGAAAGATCAACTTGGTGAAAAATCATGGGTTTTTGGGTTGCAGTAGACGGTATCAGTGAGAGAGACAGACAGACAGACAGAGATAGAAAACAGAGAAGATGGGGGCAAAACTTTAAGTATGCCTTCGAATACCCATGTGGATCAAAGTATGATAAGTAAATATCATTAGCCATGTGGTTTGGCCACCATATTGGATTGAAGGAAAAACAAACATTTTTTTTTTCTGCTAGACCACGTGAATGATGTCTTCATTATCAAATTACGTTTCACATTGGGAGTTGATGACATCCTTCCACTTTAATTACTTGCAAAATCCAAGATGGCTGATTAAACGAGCACCATGAACAATAGTGGTGATCAGGAATCACGCTGGTTTCTGTGTTTCTGTGTTTCTTGGTCTTGACGACGTGACATTGGCGCCGAGGCATCAAGTCATTCGATAAGATGGGTGACACGAGCGCCGTGAGTGTGCGATGGCGGGCTTGGCTTGAAGAGTTTGAATTGTATGCGGACACCAGAGGCCTGTATTTGGATGGTGTGTCACCAGGCCAAAGGGCACGGCTTTTAGCACTTTTATTGTTCAATGCTGGTGCAGCAGGGAGAGAGACCGTCAAGATGCTTCACGAGACTGGAGAAAAAGAGAATTATGAAGAAGAGGTGAGGGCACTTGTTGTGTCGTAAAGTCAGCCCACACGTCAGTCCTTCAGCTCAACCGTTTTAATGACGTCTCTCACCTGCTCCACTCACTCGACAGCCCGCTGACGTCGCTCTCGGTTCCTCCTCATCAGTTCCCGTTCATCCCAATACCACAGCACTAAATGGTCATTACATTGAAAAGACTAATACTACGTTTCAGTGCCATGTTTTCCATCAGATGATGCAGACTGATGAGGGAGATTATATTTTGTCAGTCTGCAGATGATGCAGACTGACAAAATATAATGACAGGTAAGTCACAAAAACCCACAAAGAAGCTGCATCCGTACACCTCAACGGTGCCACTTCAGGTGCGGGATGTTTCACAGCAGAAGTGAGCTCCAGTGGAAGGAAGACGAGTGCGGAGTTTGTGGTTATTGAGAAAAAGGGGGAGCCAATGACGAGTAAAGAGACTGCCCGGGTGTTGGGTGCATTACACAGTGCATTGGGAGTAAACTCGGTGACGTCCGAGGCAGATCTGAACCGTGAGTTTGTGCCGTTTCCAGAGGGGTCGGGAAGCTACAAGGCTGTCAAGTTAAACTGACAATAGATCCTGAGGTTAAACCAGTTGCTCAGCCGGTTAGAAGAACGCCATTTGGGTTGCGGAGTAAAGTTGAAGCAAAGATCCAAGAACTTATTGAAAAGGACATAATTGAGCCTGTGGAGGGACCGACACTTTGGGTGAGTCCAGTTGTAGTGATCCCAAAAGCAAATGGAGATATCAGACTGTGCGTTGATATGTGACGGGTGAACGAGGTAGTGGTAAGAGAGCGCCATCCCAAACACACAATCGATGATGTACTCCGGGAATTGGCAATGAGTGAAGTGTTTTTCAAGTTGGACTTGATGTGGTGGTACCACCAGTTAGAATTGCATGTGGAATCCAGTGCAGTGGGATCCAGTGCAGATACAAATTGGAGAAGCAAGAATTAGTGCGTTCATGGACAAAAACAACAACAATACAAAAGGTCAACAACCAAGGTGGTGTTTCTAAAATCCTCATCCGATTGACTTGAAATGTGAAGAGGATTTATATTTCAGTTCACTGAATTCAACCACAAATTATATCTGAGGTCAACATAGACCAAAAGGTCAACATAGACCAAAGGTCAACAACTAAGGTAAGATTTCTAAAATACTCATTTTTCATCCGATTGACTTGAAATGTGAAGAGGATTTTTTATTTCAGTTCACTCAATTCAACCACTAATTATATCTGAGGTCAACATAGACCAAAAGGTCAACATAGACCAAAGGTCAACAACTACGGTAAGATTTCTAAAATACTCATTTTTCATCCGATTGACTTGAAATGTGAAGAGGATTTATATTTCAGTTCACTGAATTCAACCACTAATTATATCTGAGGTCAACATAGACCAAAAAGGTCAACATAGACCAAAGGTCAACAACTACGGTAGGATTTCTAAAATCCTCAATTTTCATCCGATTGACTTGAAATTTGAACAGGATTTGTATTTCAGGTCACTGAATTCAACCACCAATTATTTTTGAGGTCAATACAGACCAAAAGGTCAACATAGGCCCAAGGTCAACAACTTAGATGTGATTTCTGAAATCCTAAATTTTCATCCGATTGACTTGAAATTTGAAGAGGATTTATATTTCAGGTCACTGAATTCAACCAGCTAATTATTTTTGAGGTCAGTATGGACCAAAAGGTCAATATAGGCCCAAGGTAAACAACGAAGCAGGTATTTCTAAAATCCTCAATTTTTCTCTCATTGACTTGAAATTTCAAGAGGATTTGGAAATCAGGACACTGAATTCAACCACAAATTATTTTTGGGGTCAACATAGGCCAAAAGAACAATATCGGCTGACTTTCTAAAATTGTAAATTTTCATCCGATTGACTTGAGATTTGAAGAGGATTTGCACAATTGGTCATTGAATTAAACCAGCCAATTGTTTTTGAGGTCAACATCGACCAAAAAGTCAACATAGTCCCAAGATCAACAACTAAGGTGATATTTCTAAAATCTTCAGTTTTCATCTGATTGACTTGAAATTTGAAGAGGATATATATTTTACGTCACTGAAGTCAACCACTAATTATTTTGTACGTCCACATCCGCCAAAAGGTCAACAACATCTGAATTTCTAAAATCGTCAATTTTCATCCGATTCACTTGAAATTTGAAGAGGAGTTGCATATTTGGTCGTTGTATTCAACCACCAATTAGTTTTGAAGTCAAAAATTTTCATGGATTTTGCAAGTGTCGTGCTCTGCATGACATCTTCTTGTTTGTTTGTCTGTCTGTCTGTGTGTGGGCTATCTCACAAAGTTGTGGACGAATCCGGATGAAATTCGGTGGGCAGGTTGGGTGTGTGACAAGGACAAACTGGTTTCACTTTGTTGAAGATCCGGATGCAGATCTGACTCCTGGAATTTTTGAAGTGATTCTTCACCATTGAGAGATCGGGCCATAAACGATATAGTATTGTGTAGCATAATATTTCAAAAATGTAATGGGCCCGATATGTTCTCGTGGATCAGGCATTGCAAGGCGGAGGTTTGTACTCGACCGAGTGCCCTTCCAGTTGAAAAATGTTTTTATTATTACCTGTCATAATCTAAAACTCAGCTTGTGGTCGGTTTAGAGTTAGCTGATTGAAAAACACACCTCAGCCACAGATTCTCTTCACCATGAGCCACTCTTCAACAAATCTCAATCCACAGCAGGATCTCTCAGGTAGTGCTTTCTCTTTTCATCATTCCAATAGAGTATTATAAACTGTTTCAATAATAACTGACCCGCACTGAAAACTCCGATTGATTGACTGAAACTGTATTGCTTGGCTGTAACTACCCATCACTTGTTACTGTTGGTTCGCTCAATTGATCGATTACCTGCCAAGTAATCAATATCCCTCAACCCATATAATAATTCATACAGAGTAATAATGTCGTGAAAAAAAATAAAGTTTGCACAAGAGGAGGCAATTTGGACCATCATTCGGATGCTGGTGCCATATATACTGCACCACACTCTCCCAAGGCACAGGTGCGGCTTATGAAACTGTAGCTAACTCTAATCAGGATATTTTGCCCACTATACTGAAATGCAATGTCCCAGACTTTTACAAGATACTGAGATCTTTAATCTGTTCTGTTCTTGCATATGGCAGCTTGGCTGCCACGGAAGCTATCATTTCTTGGAAGCATGGCTGTGCCGCTGATACTGTGCCCCTATACCAGTACACTGGCTGAGTCAACCCCACCTGGTGTTCATTCGGTGGCCAACGGGACTTGAACTCTGAACCCAAGGATCCCAAGCCAGTCACCCTCACCACGAAGCCCACACCAGGTTGAGATCTTCAAATGAGTTTACCTTTTCAGTATTCCTTTGTGAATTAGCTCATGAGGCAGACAAACACAGATTCAAATCCAATTCCCATATTCATGACAGGAATTCATCCAATGTCAACAAATATATATATATATATATATATATATATATTTATATATATATATCTATCTATATATATATATATCTATATATATATATATATATATATATATATATATATATATATATATATATATATATATATATATATATATATATATATATATATATATATATATATAAATATCTTCTTCTTCTTTCGGCTGCTCCCGATAGAGGTCGCCACAGCGGATCATCCGTATGATCCACATAGTGATTTGGCACATGTTTTACGCCGGATGCCCTTCCTGACGCAACCCTGATCGCCTCTTACGACACAGGGATATGGTACATCTATTTTAACCGGGGTATACACCGGCCCAGTACACTGGTACTCATTTCACCGACCTCGGAAGGATGACAGGCTGAGTCAACCCCCCGGTGTATTAATTCAGTGGCTCAACGGGGATTGAACTCAGGACCTTTTGGATCCCAAGCC
>NC_140961.1:163842188-163867188 GCF_056783735.1 Eptatretus burgeri
GCGGTCAGGCTCCTGGTCCCATTAAGAGTGAGGCCTTCGCCGATGCCATCCAACGAGCTCGAATGGTGAGTGTCGTCGGTAATTGGTTCATCGAGCGAGACGCGGGGAACGCTCGACACGGCGGACATTTTGGTTCAGGAGAAACAAGTATCCGAGTCGCGGCCTAAACCTGTGTGACCGACGCCCATCGGCACCGTTCGGTTATTGTCCGTTGTGGGAACAGATAAACCTGTTATTGTTGGTCGGAAACGTTTGTTCGGTGAATGTGTCGATGTCCGCACTTGTCCCGCGTCCCGCGGCCTTGTCTCCTCGTGGCGCCACATTGAAGGACGAGCGGGAACGGGTTTTCTTCTTCTTTTTCTTCTTCTTCTTCAAGGCCATTTTGAATCGTTTCAGGTTTTTCCTCCTGATCTCGTTGTGTCTCCCTGTTCGTGTCATGTTCGAGTTCATCACACGGACTCCCCCCCCCTATTATTTAATTATCGTGGATCGATGTGGATTTTGTATGTTTTGTTTTTAATCCGCTCTTCCTTGACTTGATCGTCCGGTTCACATTGTACGAACTTTAATAACGTTTCCCCATCGATTTCAACAAATCATCATCTTGTTCGTCCTTCGGAAACTCCATTTTGAGCCTCTGATTGTGACGGCGATTTCACCGCCATGAGGTCGTTTCCCGCCTCTTCGACGGCCAATCGAACATTGTTTGTTGGAATCGTTTTACCTTCGACCTTCGACCCTCGTCCCTCTTCCCTCGCCGCTCGACCCTCGCCGCTCGACCCTCGCCGCTCGTCCCTCGATCCTCGCCCGGCGACACTCGGGGCTCGACCCTCGCCCGGCGACACTCGGGGCTCGACCCTCGACCCTCGCCCGGCGACACTCGGGGCTCGACCCTCGACCCTCGCCCGGCGACACTCGGGGCTCGACCCTCGACCCTCGCCCGGCGACACTCGGGGCTCGACCCTCGACCCTCGCCCGGTGACACGCGACACTCGACCCTCGCCCGGCGACACTCGGGGCTCGACCCTCGACCCTCGCCCGGTGACACGCGACACTCGACCCTCGCCCGGCGACACTCGTCCCTGGTCCCTCGCCCGGCGACACTCGTCCCTGGTCCCTCGCCCGGCGACACTCGTCCCTGGTCCCTCGCCCGGCGTCACTCGTCCCTGGTCCCTCGCCCGGCGACACTCGTCCCTGGTCCCTCGCCCGGCGACACTCGACCCTCGCCCGGCGACACTCGTCCCTGGTCCCTCGCCCGGCGACACTCGTCCCTGGTCCCTCGCCCGGCGTCACTCGTCCCTGGTCCCTCGCCCGGCGACACTCGTCCCTGGTCCCTCGCCCGGCGACACTCGTCCCTGGTCCCTCGCCCGGCGACACTCGACCCTGGTCCCTCGCCCGGCGACACTCGACCCTCGCCCGGCGACACTCGTCCCTGGGCCCTCGCCCGGCGACACTCGTCCCTGGGCCCTCGCCCGGCGACACTCGTCCCTGGGCCCTCGCCCGGCGACACTCGTCCCTGGGCCCTCGCCCGGCGACACTCGTCCCTGGGCCCTCGCCCGGCGACACTCGTCCCTGGGCCCTCGCCCGGCGACACTCGTCCCTGGGCCCTCGCCCGGCGACACTCGTCCCTGGGCCCTCGCCCGGCGACACTCGTCCCTGGGCCCTCGCCCGGCGACACTCGTCCCTGGGCCCTCGCCCGGCGACACTCGTCCCTGGGCCCTCGCCCGGCGACACTCGTCCCTGGGCCCTCGCCCGGCGACACTCGTCCCTGGGCCCTCGCCCGGCGACACTCGACCCTCGAACCTCGCCCGGCGAGACTCGACCCTCGAACCTCGCCCGGCGAGACTCGACCCTCGAACCTCGCCCGGCGAGACTCGACCCTCGAACCTCGCCCGGCGAGACTCGACCCTCGAACCTCGCCCGGCGAGACTCGACCCTCGAAGCTCGCCCGGCGAGACTCGACCCTCGAAGCTCGCCCGGCGAGACTCGACCCTCGAAGCTCGCCCGGCGAGACTCGACCCTCGAAGCTCGCCCGGCGAGACTCGACCCTCGAAGCTCGCCCGGCGAGACTCGACCCTCGAAGCTCGCCCGGCGAGACTCGACCCTCGAAGCTCGCCCGGCGAGACTCTACCCTCGAAGCTCGCCCGGCGAGACTCTACCCTCGGCTCGCCCGGCGAGACTCGACCCTCGGCTCGCCCGGCGAGACTCGACCCTCGGCTCGCCCGGCGAGACTCGACCCTCGGCTCGCCCGGCGAGACTCGACCCTCGGCTCGCCCGGCGAGACTCGACCCTCGGCTCGCCCGGCGAGACTCGACCCTCGGCTCGCCCGGCGAGACTCGACCCTCGGCTCGCCCGGCGAGACTCGACCCTCGGCTCGCCCGGCGAGACTCTGCCCTCGGCTCGCCCGGCGAGACTCTACCCTCGAAGCTCGCCCGGCGAGACTCTACCCTCGAAGCTCGCCCGGCGAGACTCTACCCTCGAAGCTCGCCCGGCGAGACTCTACCCTCGAAGCTCGCCCGGCGAGACTCTACCCTCGAAGCTCGCCCGGCGAGACTCTACCCTCGAAGCTCGCCCGGCGAGACTCTACCCTCGAAGCTCGCCCGGCGAGACTCTACCCTCGTCGCTCGCCCGGCGAGACTCTACCCTCGGCTCGCCCGGCGAGACTCTACCCTCGGCTCGCCCGGCGAGACTCTACCCTCGAAGCTCGCCCGGCGAGACTCTACCCTCGAAGCTCGCCCGGCGAGACTCTACCCTCGAAGCTCGCCCGGCGAGACTCTACCCTCGAACCTCGCCCGGCGAGACTCTACCCTCGAACCTCGCCCGGCGAGACTCTACCCTCGAACCTCGCCCTGCGAGACTCTACCCTCGAACCTCGCCCGGCAACACTCGACCCGGCAACTCTCGCCCTCGATCCTTGTTCCTCGCCCCACGACACTCGTTCCCTCGCCCAGCGACCCTCGCCCTTCGCCGCTCCACCCTCGCTCCTCGCCCAGCGACCCTCGCCCTTCGCCGCTCCACCCTCGCTCCTCGCCCGGCGACTCTCGTCCCTCGACCCTCGCTTGGCGACACTCTACCTTCGCCCGGCGACACTCTACCCTCGACCTAAGCCCGGCGACACTCCACCCTCGACCCTCGCCCGGCGACACTCTACCCTCGACCTTCGCCCGGCGACACTCTACCCTCGACCCTCGCCCGGCGACACTCTACCCTCGACCCTCGCCCGGCGACACTCTACCCTCGACCCTCGCCCGGCGACACTCTACCCTCGACCCTCGCCCGGCGACACTCTACCTTTAACCCTCGCCCGGCGACACTCTACCTTTGACCCTCGCCCGTTGACACTACCTTTGACCCTCGCCCGGCGACACTCTACCTTTGACCCTCGCCCGGCGACACTCTACCTTTGACCCTCGCCCGGCGACACTCTACCTTTGACCCTCGCCCGGCGACACTCTACCTTTGACCCTCGCCCGGCGACACTCTACCTTTGACCCTCGCCCGGCGACACTCTACCTTTGACCCTCGCCCGGCGACACTCTACCTTTGACCCTCGCCCGGCGACACTCTACCTTTGACCCTCGCCCGGCGACACTCTACCTTTGACCCTCGCCCGGCGACACTCTACTTTTGACCCTCGCCCGGCGACACTCTACCTTTGACCCTCGCCCGGCGACACTCTACCTTTGACCCTCGCCCGGCGACACTCTACCTTTGACCCTCGCCCGGCGACACTCTACCTTTGACCCTCGCCCGGCGACACTCTACCTTTGACCCTCGCCCGGCGACACTCTACCTTTGACCCTCGCCCGGCGACACTCTACCTTAGACCCTCGCCCGAATACACTCGACCCTAGTTCCTCGCCCCGCGACACTCGACCCTAGTTCCTCGCCCCGCGACACTCGACCCTAGTTCCTCGCCCCGCGACACTCGACCCTAGTTCCTCGCCCCGCGACACTCGACCCTAGTTCCTCGCCCCGCGACACTCGACCCTAGTTCCTCGCCCCGCGACACTCGACCCTAGTTCCTCGCCCCGCGACACTCGACCCTAGTTCCTCGCCCCGCGACACTCGACCCTAGTTCCTCGCCCCGCGACACTCGACCCTAGTTCCTCGCCCCGCGACACTCGACCCTAGGTCCTCGCCCCGCGACACTCGACCCTAGGTCCTCGCCCCGCGACACTCGACCCTAGTTCCTCGCCCCGCGACACTCGACCCTGGTTCCTCGCCCGCGACACTCGACCCTAGTTCCTCGCCCCGCGACACTCGACCCTAGTTCCTCGCCCGCGACACTCGACCCTAGTTCCTCGCCCGCGACACTCGACCCTAGTTCCTCGCCCGCGACACTCGACCCTAGTTCCTCGCCCCGCGACACTCGACCCTAGTTCCTCGCCCGCGACACTCGACCCTACTCCCCCGCCCCGCGACACTCGGCCCTGGTTCCTCGCCCCGCGACACTCGACCCTAGTTCCTCGCCCCGCGACACTCGACCCTAGTTCCTCGCCCCGCGACACTCGACCCTAGTTCCTCGCCCCGCGACACTCGACCCTAGTTCCTCGCCCCGCGACACTCGACCCTAGTTCCTCGCCCCGCGACACTCGACCCTAGTTCCTCGCCCCGCGACACTCGACCCTAGTTCCTCGCCCCGCGACACTCGACCCTAGTTCCTCGCCCCGCGACACTCGACCCTAGTTCCTCGCCCCGCGACACTCGACCCTAGTTCCTCGCCCCGCGACACTCGACCCTAGTTCCTCGCCCCGCGACACTCGACCCTAGTTCCTCGCCCCGCGACACTCGACCCTAGTTCCTCGTCCCTCGTCCCTCCACCCTAGTTCCTCGTCCCTCGTCCCTCGAGCCTCGCCCGGCGATCCTCTACACTCATCCCTCGACCCTCTCCCGGTGACCCTCGTCCCTCGACCCTCGCTTGAGGAAACTCTACCCTCGCTTGGCGAAACTCTACCCTCGACCCTCGCTTGGCGACACTCTACCCTCGACCTTCGCCCGGCGACACTCTACCCTCGACCTTCGCCCGGCGACACTCTACCCTCGACCTTCGCCCGGCGACACTCTACCCTCGACCTTCGCCCGGCGACACTCTACCCTCGACCTTCGCCCGGCGACACTCTACCCTCGACCTTCGCCCGGCGACACTCTACCCTCGACCTTCGCCCGGCGACACTCTACCCTCGACCTTCGCCCGGCGACACTCTACCCTCGACCTTCGCCCGGCGACACTCTACCCTCGACCTTCGCCCGGCGACACTCTACCCTCGACCTTCGCCCGGCGACACTCTACCCTCGACCTTCGCCCGGCGACACTCTACCCTCGCCCTTCGCCGGCGACACTCTACCCTCGACCTTCGCCCGGCGACACTCTACCCTCGACCCGCGGCCGGCGACACTCTGCCCTCGACCTGCGCCCGGCGACACTCTACCCTCGACCTTCGCCCGGCGACACTCTACCCTCGACCTTCGCCCGGCGACACTCTACCCTCGACCTTCGCCCGGCGACACTCTACCCTCGACCTTCGCCCGGCGACACCCCACCCTCGACCTTCGCCCGGCGACACCCCACCCTCGACCTTCGCCCGGCGACACCCCACCCTCGACCTCCGCCCGGCGACACCCCACCCTCGACCTCCGCCCGGCGACACCCCACCCTCGACCTCCGCCCGGCGACACCCCACCCTCGACCTCCGCCCGGCGACACCCCACCCTCGACCTCCGCCCGGCCTAACCCCACCCTCGACCTCCGCCCGGCCTAACCCCACCCTCGACCTCCGCCCGGCGACACCCCACCCTCGACCTCCGCCCGCCGACACCCCACCCTCGCCCTCCGCCCGGCGACACCCCACCCTCGACCTCCGCCCGGCGACACCCCACCCTCGACCTCCGCCCGGCGACACCCCACCCTCGACCTCCGCCGGCGACACCCCACCCTCGACCTCCGCCCGGCGACACCCCACCCTCGACCTCCGCCCGGCGACACCCCACCCTCGACCTCCGCCCGGCCTAACCCCACCCTCGACCTCCGCCCGGCCTAACCCCACCCTCGACCTCCGCCCGGCCTAACCCCACCCTCGACCTCCGCCCGGCCTAACCCCACCCTCGACCTCCGCCCGGCCTAACCCCACCCTCGACCTCCGCCCGGCGACACCCCACCCTCGACCTCCGCCCGGCGACGCTCGACCCTAGTTCCTCGTCCCTCGACCCTCGCCCGGCGACGCTCGACCCTAGTTCCTCGTCCCTCGACCCTCGCCCGGCGACGCTCGACCCTAGTTCCTCGTCCCTCGACCCTCGCCCGGCGACGCTCGACCCTAGTTCCTCGTCCCTCGACCCTCGCCCGGCGACGCTCGACCCTAGTTCCTCGTCCCTCGACCCTCGCCCGGCGACGCTCGACCCTAGTTCCTCGTCCCTCGACCCCCGCCCGGCGACGCTCGACCCTAGTTCCTCGTCCCTCGACCCTCGCCCGGCGACGCTCGACCCTAGTTCCTCGTCCCTCGACCCTCGCCCGGCGACGCTCGACCCTAGTTCCTCGTCCCTCGACCCTCGCCCGGCGACGCTCGACCCTAGTTCCTCGTCCCTCGACCCTCGCCCGGCGACGCTCGACCCTAGTTCCTCGTCCCTCGACCCTCGCCCGGCGACGCTCGACCCTAGTTCCTCGTCCCTCGACCTCCGCCCGGCGACGCTCGACCCTAGTTCCTCGTCCCTCGACCCTCGCCCGGCGACGCTCGACCCTAGTTCCTCGTCCCTCGACCCTCGCCCGGCGACGCTCGACCCTCGTCCCTCGCCCCGCGACGCTCGACCCTCGCCCCTCGCCCCGCGACGCTCGCCCGGCGACGCTCGACCCTCGTCCCTCGCCCCGCGACGCTCGACCCTCGTCCCTCGCCCCGCGACGCTCGCCCGGCGACGCTCGACCCTCGACCCTCGCCCGGCGACGCTCGACCCTCGCCCGGCGACGCTCGACCCTCGCCCGGCGACGCTCGACCCTCGCCCGGCGACGCTCTACCCTCGCCCCGCAACATTCGTCCCTCGAGCCTCGCCCGGCGACACTCATCACTCCCCCGCCCCCCCATCCATGAGGGAGGTGGTATGACAAGCAATTTCTCCTGTACACGTAGAGTATAAGCGGTTTTACCACTGACCGTTTTGGAGGGGTTGGGTGTAACTATCTTTGTGAAGTTTGTAAACCGGTGTAACGGTCATGTCGGACCAATTCGTGTTTTTACGTTTATGAAATACATTTTACATCAGTAAAATTGATTTCATTTATTTTGCCGAAATGTATCACCAACTCCATAACTGAGTCCATCTTGTAATATGCTGCAATCCTCAGTTTTCATCAGATATGCTGTTCAATTTTCTGTTTTATAGTGTGGTGTAACAGCACATCGTCCTACCTTCCTGTGGTGTATGAGCACGTCATGCAGGATCCTACCTTTGTTTATTCCTTTTCAGATTGCTGCCAAGATCGGAGTGGAGTCTGCAGCAGCTGCTGCTGCAAGCACAACCGCACCGGTCCCCCCTCCTGCAGGCACTGCTCCTCAACAGGATATTTTTGCGCAGAAGAGAACGTTGGAAGACGGTGGTAATGGTATGCCACTGATAGAGAAAAGTTGTTACTCCACACACGCGAAGCGAAAGGCGACGTTAAGCAATTGGTTCACTTCTGTCTGTGTTTGTAAACGTCAGTTTTTTAATTGAGGAACAGCTTATTTTGATTGAAAGTTTTATATTTTAAACATGAATCGGAAAACGAACCTGCCATACTTTGTCTCTGAATTGGAAACTTGCTGTTTTTAAGGACGTTATAAAGGATACAAACGGGCACGAATAATTCATGTGACGTGGTATATAGGGTGATTTAATAAACACTGCGTCAACAGCGGTGCATTCTGGAATTTATTTATACGACTTTTAAAGTCTTTATTTTATTTAAATTTGAACACTGAACAACACAAATAATCTTCTTTGCACTTTCAAAACTCCGTTTCACAGTACTTGGACATGTTCTATCGGGTGGTGGATAAGACTCTTTCATTGACGTTAAACTTCTGAAGTATTAACGATCTTTCAAAAAAATAAATCATTTAAAACCTCAGTGTTGAGGGCCAAAATAAAGTAAAAAAAAAACAAACAACTTGGAGAAATAAGAGATGTGGTGAAGAATGAGGACAATGGCTGAATAAGATGGATACAGCCGTAAGCTCTCAATCACTGAGGTGGAAGGAAAAACAAACATCCAGAAGAGGTTTGCTGAGGCAGGGTTGATTGTGGGTGGGGGCGGGGGTAGTTTTACCAGAGGGGGATTGTTGGTGGACTTCCTGCTCCCTACACATACATGGGGGTGACAAAGCATTGATAGGGCAGTGGGTGGAAGACAGAGAGACCACTGATCTGTCTGTGATGAAGTGATAGACCCATAGACTCGGCTTCATCGCGGGAGATTCCAATAATCTTAAAGGCCGTGGTTTCCAGGACATCGAGCTGAGCAAGATGAGGCAGGTTAGCCAGCCCAGAGGGGAGAGCATAATAGTCCAGGTGTGCCAAGGAAGGACTTTGTACGATGGAGGACGCTTGGTCGGCACCTGGCTTTGGAAGCCATCTTTGAAATGTGGTTAGCCCAAGGAAGATCATGGCTGATGGTGAGCCCCAGGAGTTTGAATGGCAACTTTCTCAAGGGCAGTGTCTCAGACTTAAAGTCTTTCGGAAGGTTTGCCAGACCGTACTTTCAGAGAGATGGTGAAGGATGTCTCCTGATTGAAAGATTTATGCCAAGTGTTTGGCCAGCTTGTGATGAAATCAAGGTAACTTTATTGAGGATACCGTTCCTGGGTGTTATTTCTCTCCCCTTTTTAATTTTATTTATTTATTATTGTTATTATTTATTTTTCCCCATGTTCTTGATGTGCTCTTCCAATATTCAGTCAAATGTGACCGCATGAAGCTGGATATTCATCGTGCCCAAGGATTGAAGAGTTAAGTTTTCTGCAGTAAATTGTGGACAAGTTAACCCGTAAATCCACCACGAAAAGCTTGTACTCATTGACCATATGGAGCACATTCGCAAATTACCAGTTGTTACTTATTTTGATTTTGTGTAATATTGGCTTGATTCTTGCAGTTTTGTCAAGTCATTACATTCCTTTAAGGATTTGTCTCTTAGAAGCTGTTAACTCCATTTTGTACACATGTACAGTAAGTGGTTTGTTATTAAATGTATAACCAAGATAATGATGAGTTAACATTATTATTGCTGTTATTTATGTTATCTTTCTGTTCACAGATGCTCCAGATCGCAAAAAGTTTGCAGCACAGAATGATCGTAAGATTTTCTTTTTTCCTTTTCCTAAAGACACATTTGTGTAAGAATTATCCGTTACCTTTATATGGGGGTGCGTGAAGGGGGGAATCACTCTTGAACAGTGAGAAAGGTGTAGTTTAGTGTTCTCCGTGTTTTGGGTGGTTTAGCCATTTCGATGTGTTCAGGAGGGAAATGTTTTAAATGTGCATCATACGAAGGGTTTGTGCAGTATGGCTTTTGAATCGGCTTTTTATTTTTATTTTTTTGGACCAGATGCCAACCCTGCCTAAGCAATTTTATTTATTTATTTATTTTGTTGGACAAAAAAATCCAATTTTGGACCAGATGTGTTATCTCATATATTTAATAGATAGGACTAAAGGGGCTTGCATGTGTAACCTTCTGTAATCTTTGGTTGAGGCCTTGTGAGAAAGAGAGGACAAAGAGAAAGTCTTGAGAAGGAAGAAGAAGAAAAATAAATAAATAAATAAATAAATAAATATATCTCTATTATAATACCAAGCTTGCACACGAAAAACTCGGCTCGCCGTCACACGATCCCTATGAAATTGCTGTGGCACTTAGCGGACATGCCGACAAAGTTTGGGAAGTCTTGGCGTTCCATAGTACCACTTGCATTTTGCACAATGCGTATTTTTGTCATTCCCCGTGTACGGTCTGTCGTCTGCTACCAGCTATATTGTACTGCTATCCCGTGCAAGTGCCCGGATATCGCTAGTGTATATGTATGTATATGTATATATATATATATATATATGTATATATATGTATATATATATATGTGTATATATATATATATATATATATATATATATATATGTATATATATGTATATATATATATATGTGTATATATATATATATATATATATATATATATATATATATTGCATAGAGAGAGGGTTGTGGGTTTGTGGCTGGATTGGTGACCATTTCGTCAACTACCCTCGGAGAATAAAGCCTTACCTGGTTTTTGTTCCACTCCCAGTCCATGCTTAAGTCTCGTGTGCGTGCTTTAACTTTTATTATCATTCTAAATTATATATTGTAAATATGTGTTCCCCTTCCCGCCTCTAATCCTGCTGTTGTACCCCACTATCATGTTGAATTATCCCCCGTTATTTGTGGAAGGCAATAAACTTCGTTAAATCAGAACTAAGGATCCCGTGTACTTTTAGTGGTCCCCGCACATGCGCCGTCACCACAAGTTCAACACAGTCCAAGGGAATAAAAAACTAACTAAAAACAGTGGTCGGTGTTAATCGACTGCTGGACACGACGGGTCCAGTGGTCAGTGTAAGTTTAATTGGAAGATGAATTTCCATAAGAATTATCATGACACGCATTTCCCTTTTGTTTCTCTTTGTTAATTTATGAGATGTATGCTAATATGTCCTCCTTTTTTGCCAGCTATAGGTGCTCAATTAGCAGCCATGATGCAGCAACAAAGGTAAGGAAACTAGTTTTATCAGTAAACTCTTAAGCAGCAAGTAAAGAACAAGTTTACCAACCCTGCATAACTTTAACTTATCATAATCAAAACTATTTCACACCCCTGGCCTGAAATTGAAAGGGGCACGGTGCGTGTCTAATTCTGAAGGCATACTTGTGAGTGTTGATTTTAAGTCATGCCTGACATGCACAAATTTATTTTGAGTGCACAATGAGCTCCAGATACGTGTCACTGATTGGTTCGAGGATGTAAGCCAAAATATCAAATCACCAACTGTTCACCCAGTTTGGAAATAAATATTTATTTGGGATACTTCCCTGATGTTCATGGGGCAAGGCCTGTTTCAGAGTTGCAGGATGCTTTTTGTATGGGTGGTGAGCAATGGTTAAGGAGGGGAGAGTGGGGCATTGTTGGCTGAGGGATGTGCGGGTGGGGCGCAGTTGGCTAAGGGAGGGGCGAGTGGGGTTCTGTTGGCTGAGGGAGGTGCGGGTGGGGTGGGGTTTGTATTTTTTCTGGATTATATGTTGTGTGGATAGCTTGTTTCATTGTTCTTGTGAAACACTTCGTTTGCAGTCGTCATTTTCTTTTTATTGTAGATCACAAGTTACAGAAGACTTCAAAGTACCAGATCGAATGGTTGGATTGAGTGAGTGCAGTGCATTACTTAAAAAAAAAATTTACTTTTGTATTTTCTGTGCTCATTATTTTAGCAAATGATTGGATATGTCGATTTGTGTTAAGGCTTTCATTGTTTTGGTTGCAAGGATTTTTCTCTTTAGATTTGCAGTTTATGTTTAATCAAGTTCTGATTTGGGACTAAGCAGCAGAACATAAATGCCTATAGTGCAGTTTTAGTGAGAGGCACATGAGGTTGAAAAGTTAGGCATTACATTTGCTTCTCGTGCCTAATGTGCTGAGCGCGAAGTTAACCAGGGCAGCTTTGGTCAAAATGACTTTTTTCTCCCCTCTTTTGAGGCAGGAGGTCTAGTGTTAGGCATGTGTACTGCTGTGACTAAGCTCTTCTGCTTTGTAGTCATTGGCCGTGGTGGAGAGCAGATCAGCAAGCTGCAGTCAGACTCTTGCTGCAAGATCCAAATTGCTCCTGGTAGGACTGCAAATCTTTGCTTGTGCTTGGCGAAAGAGGTGGTTATACCAAAATTTTATACTCTTGCAAATTTCACGGTTTGAACTCGTGTCTAAACCCCTGTGTTTTGATCTGCAGATAGTGGTGGGAAGCCAGAAAGACCTTGCACACTCACTGGAACGCCAGAGTCTATTCGGTAAGACTCTTTCAGAAGGTATGGCTTTCACAGCAGCAATATAATGAATGGTTGAACTAATGTCAAAATAAGTTGATGTCAACGTCCCATTCATTCCTAATGTAACCAATAAAATGCCATTTGCTGTGTTGAGTACCCCAACAGCTATAGGTGAATAAATATTCCAAGTGACTGTGGGCGTGGGTCTATTCTTAACATTT
Source organism: Eptatretus burgeri (assembly GCF_056783735.1). Lineage (NCBI taxonomy): Eukaryota > Metazoa > Chordata > Myxini > Myxiniformes > Myxinidae > Eptatretus > Eptatretus burgeri. The sequence continues at coordinate 163,854,443 of NC_140961.1, forward strand.
TTTAAATACAAGTTTGAGGCAGGGGTGGGGCAGAGGGGGAGAGGTGGCCATTTTGAGGCAGGGCTGGGCCATTTGAAGGCGTGGGCAGACGGAGGCGGGGACCATTCGGAGGGGTGGACCATTTTAAGGCATGGGCAGACGGGCGGGGGCCATTTGGAGGCATGGGCAGACGGAGGCGGGGGCCATTTGGAGGCATGGGCCATTTTAAGGCGTGGGCAGACTGAGGCGGGGACCATTCGGAGGAGTTGGGCAGACGGGCGGGTGCCATTCGGAGAAGTGGGCAGACGGGCGGGGGCCATTTGGAGACGTGGGCGGGTTCTATTTGGAGGCGGGGGCTCATTCGTTGGCGGTTGGCTTGGGCGGGGATGCCATTTGTTGGCGGTTGGTGTGTGCTGGGGGCCATTCATTGGTGTGGGCGGGGGGGGGCATTCGGATGCGGTAGGCGGGGGTCCATTCGGAGGCGGTGGGCCTTTGCCGGGGGCCATTCGGAGGCAAGGTCTGGGGTCATTTTGGAGTGAGTCTGGGGGGCATTTTGAGGCGTGGGCCGACACGTATGTAAAATGAAGTCGTAATGTGGGCGGAGGCATATCTGGTGGTGACTATGTTGAAGAGTGCCCTTTTTCGGTCATCTCTAACGAGATGACCTAATAAAACCAGTCTCGATGTCCGTACGTACATACCCATTTTTTTCTTCCGATTTTCTTGATATTTGGTATGTGGGTAGATGTCAATGAGTGATGCACGGCGGTATGACTTTTGCCATGAATGAAGGTCAAGGTCAAGGCCACTCCAAAGTTGCGAAATCATCCATTTTCAAAATCTATCTCCTCTGCCGTTTGTGATCCGATCTTCGAAATTTCTTCGGATTCTCATATGGAACAATGTCTAAATTTGGTCAGGCCGGTTTTTTAAAAATTCGTCCTGGTTATCGAGTCACATGTCTTCAAAGTTGGAAAAATCGTCGATGTGATACGGTCAAAAAAATTTCTCCCGATCTTGATGAAACTTGGTATGAAGGAAGTGGTCAATGAGTGATGCACGATGGTATGGCTTTAGACCTGATTGAAGGTCAATGTCAAGGTCACCAATGATGTAAACTTGTGAAATCATCCATTGTCAAAATATCATCCGCCATTTATGACTCAGAAATGCGGTTTGATTTCTGAGGTCTGGTTTCTATCCTTTTGAAGACATTGATCATAAATGTTCCAAATCAACCATTTTCAAAATCTATCTCCGGATAACTCAGAAATGTAGTTTGATTTCTGAGGTTTTCTATCCTTTTTACTCCCGGGCTTTCGTCTGTACGTTGAACCAAAAGACAAGACGACATCGAAGCCATTCTAAGCCGATCAGAGATCCACATCTACAGAGCTTCAGAGGTGACCGTCACACCCAACCGGGGGTAATTTTATATTTTTGGGGATTTGACCTCCGGTGAATTCCACAGGCGGTGGAGACTCAGGGTCACAGGGGTCAAAGGCCAGATGACGAAATCGTCTGAAGCCACACTCACGAACCACTATGCAACTCTTGCCTCGTGAATTGGTGTCACAAAAACAGCACGCAAAGGCATTAAGAAGCCGTCGTGTTTTTTTTTGTGGCTTCACACAGCCAGGCCTGTGAAGTAGCATTAGAAAAGATCATTGTTTTGGATTGGGGTGAACAGCTGTCTTGAAGATGTGGGTCGAAGGATGAGATGAAGAGGATGTGTAAGTTAACTCCATTGTGGACCGTTGAAGCTGAAATGCAGCTTTTTTGATGACTTGTTAATCCTTACTTTTCTCCAAACAGCTTCTTGTACTTGACTCTTATTTTAATATGTGCTGTATTTTGACATAGGATGTGTAGAATGATAGTAAGTTTGAATTGCAGGTGAGGTCAAGTGTCTTACTAAATTAATCATGATAGATGTAGCACACTTGTAATATCCATATTTTAAATGCCTCTCTTGATTACCTCGACTCTAGGGAAGCCAAGCGTCTTATGGAGGAGATAATCCACCGGGCACGAGATGCACCGGCTGCGTTGGGTGAGCCCACCACCGGTACTATGCAGGAGATTATGGTGCCGGCAAACAAGGTCGGCTTGGTCATCGGCAAGGGAGGAGAAACCATCAAGCAGCTACAGGTGCCAGCTTGAAATTGTGATGGGGGAAGTAAAGAAAATGGGTAGTTGAGGAACTTTATTTGAATTTGCGTGAGGCCTCATCATTCTATTTGAAAGTGTGTGAGGCCTCGTCACTCTATTTGAAAGTGTGTGAGGCCTCGTCACTCTATTTGAAAGTGTGTGAGGCCTCGTCACTCTATTTGAAAGTGTGTGAGGCCTCGTCACACTATTTGGATGCGCGTGAGGCCTCGTCACTCTATTTGAAAGTGCGTGAGGCCTCGTCACTCTATTTGAAAGTGCGTGAGGCCTCGTCACTCTATTTGAAAGTGCGTGAGGCCTCGTCACTATTTGAAAGTGCGTGAGGCCTCGTCACTCTATTTGAATGTGTGTGAGGCCTCGTCACTCAATTTGAAAGTGTGTGAGGCCTCGTCACTATTTATTTGAAAGTGTGAGGCCTCGTCTCTCTGTGAATGCGCGTGAGGCCTCGTCACTTTATTATGAAATTTTGAGACTCGGTTTTGCTTCCTTTAATCTAGCCTGTTTTTTTTTTTAATTTTTTGCTTTATTTTTTTTATTATCCCTCTGACGATGCATTATGTTTTCGTGTTGTCCGTCCATGCGTCCATCATAGGTTTTCGTTACAGTGATAACTTAAGAACGGCTCAAGGGATCTTAAGTCAAATCTGGTACAATTATGTTTAATGATGGAGAGATGAACTGATTAGATTATGTGGTTAATGGGTCAAAAGTCAGAGGTCCCACTTTGGTAAAAATTCTGATACTGCCCTCGTGAACCAGTGATGAGATTTTGATGAAACTTGGTTTTTGTTATGATGCAAAGATGAAATGATAAGATTTTGAGGTCAAATGTCAGAGGTCATGCCAGTTAAAAATGATACTTGAGAACAGCTGATGGGATTTACATCAAACTTGGTACAAGTATGTTTGTATCTTGATGCAATGATGTTAGTGGGAGCATATCTTGTGATGTTGAAGAGTGCCTTTTTGGTTTTCACTGTCTTGGCTGTGACTCAAAAATTGGTTAACTGTACCATCCAGAGGGAGTTATGCTATGTATCATTTTTGACAACGTTATGTGTCCCGAGATATTGAAAATATACCAGAGCATTCTATAAGGCCAAAAAAAATTGGGTAGGTAGGTAGGGAATTTTTTTTACAAATGAATACATTCATACAACTCGATTAAAAATGTTTATTTTCCTTGGTGGTCGTGGTGGTGGTTGTGGTAGTGTGGTGGTGGTAATGGTAGTGTGGTGGTGGTGGTGCACTCGACTTGCTAAAATGCACTTTATTCTGTCTTTAATTTCTCTACATATTTAACAGTGCATGCATGTTGAAACTGTGCATTGTTTATTAATATATATATATATATATATATATATATATATATATATATATATATATATATATATATATATATATATTAAAAGTTTAACAGCAAGTCTATTGAACCACCAGACCATCGTCACCACCGTCACCACCACAATAGGTGAAACTAACCGTGAAAAGACCGATCCACAAAGTAGTCCTTGTGCGCGTTTGACTCGGGCACCACCATTTTGAAACTCTCACTGACGTAACGCGGGATTCAAAATGGCGGCGCCCGAGTCAAACGCGCCCAAGTCCAAATTGTCAACAAAAATCGTAGGGTCACATAACAGCAATGTGTCGGTAGGAAACTGGAAACAAGCTCCTTTTTTTGGTTTGGCCGAACTCTGCTTTTTCTGTTGGCAACCTTCATCCAACCCTACCCTAACGTGTGGAAAACTGCATTTTTGGACCTCAAATTGGCTTCAGTTGCCCACAAGCACCCCAAAAATGTTTTTTAGATCCTTGTGGAGGATCTCTAAGTCTTACTCATGTTGTTGTTCTTCTTCTTCTTCTTGTGGACTTTTTTGGTTCACAGCCTACAGTTTTCATCGAAACTTCCTGAAACTTGGCATATACAGTCATGCGCCGCTTAACGACGGATCGCATATACGACGGATCTGGCCGCTCTGAAAAAAAAAAATGTAACTGAAAAGTTCTTATCCCCGAGTGATGTAGCCTCGTATAAAAATAGCACATACAATTATGTACACTGTACAGTACATAATACCTCATAATGATAATAAACGACAATGTGGCCCTGTTATAATGTGATCGTTGAGGTCCATAAAATGTCATCGCGAAAAAAAACAGGATCGTGCTAAGTCGGGATTCACGGAAATCGGTTTTCACGGAAATCGGTTTTCAAACTGAAGCAATGTTTACACGTTTACCTTCCAGCAAGTAAATTACCCTTGAATTGAAGAATTCCGCGAATAAATCGTTGTTCTTAGTCGACATTAAATCACGGATTTGTTTTTTGTGAAGCTTTTTATGTTGTTAAAACAATCGCACTGTTCCGAAAATATATATATATATATATATATATATATATATATATGTATATATATGTATGTATATATATATATATATATATATATATATATCACAATTGACAGGTGCTCGTTTCTTCATTTGTAAATTATAAGATCGATGCAATGATTACATATTTATAAAATCCAAACGCTAATTACTCACCTTTTTATAATCGATACGAGAGGAGATTGTAAGCTGCTGCTAACACCGATGGCAGTCATCTCCGACAGTAACCATCTCCGATTTGGAAAATTCCTCCTAGAAAAAAAGTTATGATGTCAAAATATCTCCGCTAATGGAAATCGCCGAAAAATTATCTCCGAAACTAGGCAAGCTGTTTGAATTTTGTTTGTGGGAATCAAGCCGGGCATTAGCACAGATAATTTATTGCAAACCTGATACATCACAATGATGTCACATTCGTTTTTATGACTCCATCATTAAGAGGACGAGGATCTTAGCTCATTTGAGCTTGTTTTCTTTCTTTTATTACTTAAAATAAAGGTCGTCTTCTGTGTATAAACAAGGAAAAAAAAAAGAAGTAAAAACAGGGATGACATCTCAAAAAAGCAACGAAACAAGGTGGGAATGACACCACAATCCTCTTATGGATTACCATCACCACATCTTTTGATATTTTACTTTTGTTGTGGAATTGTGATGGAACAACGTCAAAAGATATGGTGATGGTTATCCATAAGAGGATTGTGGTGTCTTATTGTTGCATCGTCATGTGGTTTCATTCTTTGTTGTTGTTGTACTTCATTATATTTCATTCCGTTTTAATCCGTTTTAATCTCAGACCGCGGTTGAGATCAAAGACAGGTGTTGGTGGTTAGCGAACATATGTCAATGTTTTGACAAGCCATTGTGTGTTTTACACCAACATCTGCACATTCACACTTGTACAACGGTTCAGACCGCAGTTGAGATCAAAGACCCACATTCCACCCAAAAAATACTACCATTTCATTTTTTAATTTTGGGGTCCATGGTGGGCCGCGGATTTGCCAATTTTGCAGTTAAAAAGGCCGCCAATTAAGAGGGTTTCACTGTATGTGGAAATGTTGATGCAAATTATTGTTTTAAAGATAAAAGGCTAATTTCTTTTCTGTTACGGATTAAATCTATCTATAATTTCAGGTGTGTGTGTGAACGTGACCGCGACTGCGACCGCGACCGTTGTTTCTCGACAACAACTGGTCCGATCTAATTGAAACTTGCCAGGTATATTGCTGGGGACCTGAGGATGTGCCTTTTCAAGGTTTGATATTAATCGGACAAGTTCTTCCCAAGTTATGGCCATTTATTTACCAAACCAATGACAAGACAGGTTGCTGCATAGGCGTGGCTGATGGGGAAAGGGCACCTTAGTTACCGTGGCATAGGAGTGGCAATGGTCAATGGCAGCGAATGTTATGGCAAGCAAAAACAGGGAGGTAAACTTGATTTTAATTTGGATTTTAATGAACTCTGTGTGTGGAAGTATCACAGCAGTTGTTACTTCAATGCAAGCAATAATTCGTGGAATGCATGTGAACATTCTGTACGGGCACGCACCACTTCCGGATAGTGATTTACTGTATTCTCATCATTTCTCCATTTCTTATGCGCATTTATAGATGAACACAATGCCCCAATCCAGTCGTCGTTTACGAGAGCGAAAGAATGGCCTGTGTGGTTTTGAAAGTTATTATTATTTTTTTTGGTTTGCATGTCGGGGCACGCACGTACGGGCACGCGAGCGCGAAGGAACGGCCTGTGTGGTTTTCTGGCATGCGGTTTGAAAGTTTTTATTTATTTTTTATTTTATTTTAATAATTTGCACGTACGGCCACACACTTAGGGGCACGTACTCGTATTATCAAATTGTTTTAATACTTGTTTCAGTTAATTTGGGGGATGGGTTGGAAATGTATCTCCTTTGGGATGGTTCTGTCCATTTTCCATCCCTCCACCCCCCCCCCTTTTCCCTCCCTCTCACAATCCAAGCCTGGTTTGGTTGAGTCCACATTTACCTTCGATTTATTTTCGTTTTTATAATTTTTTTTTACGCTGCTTCTTCCCAATTCCATATCCCAGCAATGCATGACATTGTCGAAGGAAAGGAATACTCAGTTAGTTTGTTTTCTTGTTGGTTTGTCTGGGCGATGTCTCGACCATCTTTTGAGCTCGGAAGCTGAAATATGTGAAGATGTGCTTCAGCAAAAACGGTATTATTATTTTTTGATTAATCTATTAATTGATTATCAATTTATTTATTCCTTTATTTTCTTTCTCATCTGGACAATATCATTGGCACCTTTTGAGCGAGGAAGCTGATATTTGGACGCAACGGTGAACAAGTGATTTGGCTATCAAGGGTATTTTTGATTTATTGATTAATTAATCGATTAATTCATTTTTCCATGAATTACTTGATTTTCAAAAATTTACAGATTCGGATGAAACGGTGGTTTTGGTATGGCATTTGGCAATTGAGAAATTTTACGATTATTATTTATTTTAATTTCACAATTAATTAATCAATGAATCAATCACCAGCTCAGAGACAAAGTAACTTCCTCATTCTGGAATCACCATCATGGCTTCAGCAGTTATTGAAGTAGGTTGGGCTACAGTTTTACATTGTTTTTGCAGGAGAAGAAGAAAAATAGCTCCGAAAAACGGGTGTAACCCCTCAGCCCATGTATTGTAAAAGGAAGCAGTGATATCACGACGATGCAGTCAGTTCGAGCACGTTGGACGTCATATCGAAAATCAATCAGACTTCAAGATGGCTACCGTGGCGGCTCGTGAAATTCGCAGCGCGCCCATTTTCGAAAGGAACCTTCCTCGACTCAACCCCAACATACCCTGCAAAAATGGATTTAATCGGACAAGGCGTTCTCCTTGAAATTGACGGAAACCAAAAGTTGACAGACGCCTGAACACCGAAGTATGAACTTTGACTTCTGTGACCTTGAAAAGTAGATCAAATCAAAAACCCGGGTTATATATCATGTATCCTCATCAGATAAACCTGTGATAAAAATTTGGCGATGATCCAGCCATTCGTTCAGGATAAATAGCCATTTCTAGGTTTTCAGTTTTGGCCCCCTGGTGGCCTCGCCGAGAATCAAATTGCGCTCATTATCGAAAGGAACCTTCCTCTACCCAGCCCCAACACACACACACTGCAACTAGAACGGACACTCAGTAGAGCGCATACCTTCGCCAACGCTACATTTTGCCCCCTCCCCCCCTGAAGCCGTTGATTGTGAGGGTATTTAATCCCATACCACATCTGCCATCTCATTTGTGTTATGATGGCTTAAAAACATTAAATTTCCTGTCATATCGTATATCACAGATTGGGCATTGAATTCACAACATTTGGCATTGGTTGCATGCAAATTGGATAAAAATCGACCGCACTATGGCAAAATGATGATTTTGACCTTTTCATGACCTCGACCTTTGTACACTTAATTTTGTAATTGGTATTAGAATGTGGGGAACAGAACAGTCAACATTTTGGTGTTAGTTTCATGCAAATCGGATAAGAATTGACCGTGTTATGACTAAAACCACACATTTTGCAATGTCGTGACCCCCCCCCCCCTTGACCTTTGACTCCCAACCGCTAATAAGGGTTATTACGTCATTGTGTCATGTCACGTATCACAAGATGGGGCATTGAATTCTGAACATTTTGGCATTAATTGCATGCAAATTGGATACAAATTGACCGCGCTATGGTAAAAAGACGATTTTGACCTTGACCCGATCATGACCTTGACCTTTGACCTTGATTTTCATGACCTTGACCTTTGACCCGATCGCTCCCAAAATCTAATCAAATGGTCCTCTGATAATAACCAATCATCCCACCAAATTTGCTGCGATTCAGTTCAATACTTTTGGAGTTATGCGAATAACAAACAAATAAAAAATAAACCAATGTCACCCGCAGGGTGACCCGTATCTTGCCAAAAGGTGACCACGTGTGACTTCTTTAAGGTCACACTGAGGTGAACAGAGCTGCTATCCACCAGAAGCGACTCCTTGAGGAATATCTGCCTACGAGAGATTCCGATGAGAATCGTTCTACAGAGTAACCATGAAAAATATGCTTTTACCTCATAACATCACCAAATGACGTCATAATGTCTCAAGCTTGACATATCTAGAAGGCACTCATCGAGGTGTTCAATTTGAGGTACTACATGATATGGTTCCTAAAACTTGAAAATTTGACCTTGGGGTCAAATATGTTTGACCTGAGGTGCTAACCATGAAGGTCAAGGCCAATCGCCACCAAACATTAATCAGCTGAGCGCCAGACCATGAACTATATTCCCATGAAGTTTGAAGACGATCCGATCAAAATTACTCAAAAAATAAGGGTTTCGTCGACTCCCCTGATTTGCGACAAAGTGACCTTGACCTTTGACCTTGACCTTCAAAATTTTATGCGCTGAAAGGTACCTTCTATAGGCCTCTGATATGCGAAGTTACAAAAATTTCCAATGATAACTGTGCTCTGCAGAGTGATTTTATACGTGATTACAGACCAAAAAAAAAAAAACCAAAAAAAAAAACCATGAAGGTCAAGGCCAATCGCCACCAAAAATTAATCAGCTGAGCGCCAGACCATGAACTATATTCCCATGAAGTTTGAAAACGATCCGATCAAAATTACTCAAAAAATAAGGGTTTCGTCGACTCCCCTGATTTGTGCCAAAGTGACCTTGACCTTTGACCTTGACCTTCAAAATTTAGTACACTGAAAGGGACCTCTATAGGCCTCTGATGTGCAAGTTACAAAAATTTCTGATGATAACTGTGCTCTGCAGAATTTTTAAAAACGTGATTACAGACAAACAAAAAAAAAACATACAAGCTGACTAACATATCTTGCAAAACTTCGTTTTGGCAAGACAACAAACAAACACACATATTCACAAATAAATAAATAAATACACAGCGATCAAAACATAACCTTCGCAACAAAGTTTGCGAAGGTAAAAATGGATTTAATCGGACAAGGCGTTCTCCTTGAAATCGATGGAAACCAATTTCAAGATGGCTGCCATGGAGGCCACATTGAAAATCGCAGCGCGCCCATTTTCAAAAGGAACCTTCCTCTACTCAACCCCAACACACCCTGCAAAAATGGATTTAATCGGACAAGGCGTTCTCAAAATCGACAGAAACCAATTTCAAGATGGCTGCCATGGAGGCCACATTGAAAATCGCAGCGTGCCCATTTTCGAAAGGAACCTTCCTCCACTCAACCCCAACATACCCTACAAAAATGGATTTAATCGGACAAGGCGTTCTCCTCGAAATTGACGGAAACCAAAAGTTCACAGATGCCAGGACGGACGCCCGGACAACTCCTGTGACGACAATACCCCTGAGCCAATTCGGGCTGAGGGGTAGCAGCGCGCCCATTTTCAAAAGGAACCTTCTTCGACTCAACCCCAACATACCCTGGAAAAATGGATTTAACCGGACAAGGTGTTCTCGAAATCGATGGAAACCTATTTCAAGATGGCTGCCATGGAGGCCACATTGAATATCGCAGCACGCCCATTTTCGAAAGGAACCTTCCTCGACTCAACCCCAACATACCCTGCAAAGTGGATTTAATCGGACAAGGCGTTCTCCTCGAAATTTACGGAAACCAAAAGTTGAAAGACGCCCGGACGAGCGCCCGGACAACGCCTGTGATGACAATACCCCTGAGCCAATTCGGGCTGAGGGGTAAAAAGAAGTCCAAATTAGCGTTTTAGCGATCACTCATTGTGGTACTTTCATGATGTCGAGAATAAATGCTTTTGACTTCACTCTGTCATAGTTTATGAGTGTATCAATGTGTACACATTTGAATGGCCAGCCATTTTTTTTTTTTTTTTTTTTTTTTAAATTATCCATCTCCATGGAGTACTAACGTACTCCATGGTAGTGGGTTTTAGTTCAATATGAAGCCTGGTGTTGGCTTAGTGGTTAGGGTGGCGGCTTGGGATCCTTGGGTCCTGAGTTCAAGCCCCGTTGGCCACTGAATTAAAATACACCAGGAGGTTGACTCAGCCTGTCATCCTTCTGAGGTCGGCAAAATGAGCACCAATATACTGGCAAGGGGGACACTGCATCAACGGCATAGCCGCGTCCCAACCAATGATGCAACCAGCAGCCACAGGCTGAGATGTGTGTATATATGTGTATATATATATATATATATATATATATATATATATATATATATATATATATATATATATATATATATATATATATATATATATATATATATATATATATATATATATATATATATATATTGTTGCGGATTCGCGCCCGCCGGCGTGCTGACGGCCACGTAACTCGAATCGCGGCACGTCGCCCACCGGACGGACAATCCAGTCGTGACCCTCTCGGACTAACGCCGGGAACCAGTCACGGGTGGACCTTTCGGTCTCACCGCGATCGAGCCAATCAGCCCCCGCGTGGGATAGGGTTGCTCGCCGGGTCGACCTACCTAAGTACCCACGCGGAGGGTAGACCGGGCGATCGCACCTCGCCGCAGGTCGACTTTGGACACGGGCCACTTAAGCGACCCGTTCCGTACTATCAGAATAACCGAGCGGTGTTATCGTCGACCTCGACGGTTCGATTAATTATCGGGCGTATTCAGCCCACTACCAACCCTTTACGTGAAGCAAGATGGGGATTCAATGGAGGAAAAGACGAAGCGAAGCGGGAGAACAGTTCAATAATAAAGCACATTTATTCGCGGCACACGGGAAGCACACATTCAATTCCACCAAAAGCACACAGAAAAGACACAATGCAATTTACACAAAAAGCAAATGTAAAAGCGAAAACACAATGCAGAGCTAATGCCGACTACCGAGCACACGGCAACACTTATACAATTCTACTTCACAGACGGCGCCGACAACACATACCCAAAACCAAGGAAAGAATACCCTCAAGGATGAGGCGGGCCTGAGGCCGAGACCGGGTCGCGCCTACCCGTCTGGTGATGAGACGCGGAGCGGCGATGGCGCCTCACTCCGCGGGCCTCGCGGACAGTGTCTGGCAGGGGGTGGGAAAGGGGCCCCCTTGGTCGCACTATCTCAGCGCGGGGGGAAACAGGAGGGGGTTGCTGATGCTCGGGGTATAGAGGATCTTTATTATCCCTGGTGTGCGTCTCCACCTCGGCCAGGTCGCGCTGTCGGCCTCCCTCGGGCGTGCGGCTCCCGGCACCGACGCGAGCACCCCCTCGTCTGGTGTCGCCGCCTTTCCACAGCTCGTCCCCTCCGTTCCGACTCTCCTACTCTCCGCCTCTGGACTCTCCGACTCTCGACTCTTCTTTGGACTCTCCTCTTCCCGTTGGACTCTCTTCCTCTCCCCGTTGGACTCTCTTCCTCTCCCTGTTGGACTCTCCGACTCTCGACCTCCTCTGACTGACGAACACGGTCCTTTTATCCCCCCGTAGCTTCGCCTTTGACCCCCTCCCTTTGACCTTTCACCTCGCTCCCCATTGGCCCGAGAAAAAGTGGGCGTGAAGGCATTTTGATCCACAAATTTGCATATATCGATCGTCCTGGAGGCGGGGCCAATTCGCCCCTCGCTCACCGATTGGACGGCAAAAAGTGGGCGTGTGTCGTTTTTGAAGCACAAAATCCGTGATTTTGTACACGCTGTTCGACGCGCGCTCTGCACGAGTCCAACACCGGTACCCACAGCGGGGCAAGAACGGTGGCGATGCTACGGTTGCGAGGTGTGACGTGAAGGTCGTGGCGGTTGTGGTGAAGCGGTGGTTGTGGTTGTAATCATGGCGGTTGGTCCAAAATAAAGATAGTAAAAGAAAAACGGCTATCCTGAAGAGTCGCAGCTCGCATAAATGACATGTATTCCCACTAGACAACGGGTTCGGGCCGAACTACACATGTACTTACCGAGATACCTCACCTAAGGGACCTGAATGGTGGTTTGCGAATTTGGTAACCACAACAATATATATATATATATATATATATATATATATGTATATATATGTATATATATGTATATATATATATGTATATATATGTATATATATGTATATGTATATATATATATATGTATATATATATATATATATATATATATATGTATATGTATATATATGTATATATATGTATATGTATATGTATATATATGTATATATATGTGTATAT
>NC_140961.1:163882188-163887188 GCF_056783735.1 Eptatretus burgeri
ACGAAATATCTGAAGTTGTTGTTGTTTTTATTGTTTTTTTTTTGTCTATCACGAATTTTAAAATATATTCGGACATTTGCTTTTAAGTTTCTACGTCGACGTGACAATATCCTCAAACAGAAAATATTCACAGAGGAGGAACTAAGAATAAGACATGAGCAAACTGAAGAGGCAATCGGACGTGACGTAACGGCACGTGACAATATCGGAAGTTATTGTTTTTTTTTGTGTTTTTTTAAACACTGCCAATACGCCATTATATGGTTCAGCAAGTTCAGTATGTAAATTATACGCTGTAAATTAGAAACATGTTCAGTAAGTTCTGTGGTCGTCCGGAAGACGTCGATCAAATACGTCAATATGCGTTGGAGGTACGTTACACATAGGTTCAAAGCACGTTACTCATAGGTTAGAAATAAGTTTTGGGTGCGCTAAGCATTACCTCGACGTGTTTCAACTTATGAGTAACTTACAAGTAACGTGCCTCGACGTGTGTCAATGATCGCATAACGTGCCTCGACGTGTCAATGATCGCATAACGTGCCTCGACGTGTGTCAACGATCGTGTAACGTGCCTACAACACGTTACTCATAGGTTATAAATAAGTTTCGGGTACGCTAATCATTACCTCGACGTGTTTCGACTTATGAGTAACTTACAAGTAACGTGTGTCAATGATCGCATGTTGTGCGTACAACTTATGGCCAGCGTAGCGGAACGTGTGAGTCGTACGCTGGGATACGTCGTAAAATTTCAAGCATGCTACAATTTGAGGACAACCGCAAAGTACAACGATGAAAGCCAGCGTACTACGACATATGGCAGTGTTTTTCAGCGTGCTCTTAATGTTATCGAAACTTACCCATAACGTATTCGACGTGTTAGTGTTTTAGACAAATTTTTCACAAGTCTGCATACGCTGGCTAAATCGTCAAGGTGTGGCAGCGCCTTTCGTGTTGAAGTCTGATCATGGTTTTATATTGGCTTGTTTTGTACATCACCACACTCACTTTCACATATGTATTGAGTGGAAGTCATCACGATGACTGTGTGTCATGTAATTTGTCGATGGTATATGAGTTTTCATTCCATATGAAAACTCATTCTACATTCATTCCAATGAATGAATTCTAACAGCCATTCATTCCACATTTGTCGATGGTCATATACCATCACCGATGGTATACGAGTTGTCTTGCAGTTGTTCATTTTCTTTACTTTTGATAAAGTGATTCATGAATTCCATCTTTGATTGATCACTTTCCAACTATCCAATGAACCCCCCCCCCCCAATGCCCCGAGGATTATGTTTCCCTTTTGGTACAATAGCCGGCTTAGAGATTGTTGTGCCCTCTCACACGTACGTGTCCAGGCCACGCGCAACTTCATCCTTCACCCCACAGTCATCATGAATGTTCGCATATGCGTAAGTCGTCACTTTTTTCTCGGTTCCGATGGTGACGACTTACGCCGAGTCTACTGTATATACACACGTGTGCGTGTGTGTGAACATTTAATCCGAACAAACAGCAAATGCTTCTCAACATTGCCCCCCCCCACCACCACCGACAGTTGAATGCATACCCCCTCTCCCCACCCAGAGCTTCCAACTCTGTCCCCCTCCTCCCAACCGATCAACATTGTCATTTCAGACGTCGAGCTCCAATTGTCGAATCGATTACAACCACAAGCTGAGATAGACCTTTAACCACCCCGAGCAGTTTAAACTTTCTCTCAACAACCCATCAAAACTATTCGCATGTGTTGGAATATCGATCCATGCTGTGATGCGGGCACGAGAGAGCCACTACACACCAAAGCTTGTATTATCCATAAAATCCTGCCCCGTTATGTGTGCACTTGTGCTGGAGGTGTTTTCAGATTGTCGTCTTCTCTATGGATACTTTGAATGCCGGTGAAACGTGCTTGTGATGATTGCAGTTGGCATCCCTTCCTGATTGCCAACCAAACTCGCACAACCCAATGACAAACCGTTTCCGTGGCTGACGTTTGTAATCCTTTTTTTCATGTCATTGCAGGATAGGGCAAACGTTCGCATGGTAATGGTGCAAGATGGGCCACACCCAACTGGTATGGACAAGCCTTTGCGTATTATGGGGGATCCTTTCAAAGTCCAGGTATGACACGTTGCCTTGAGTTCTGTGTTGTTGCCGATAATACTTGTATGCGTCATCCTGCATGCAATTTGATGGTTGTATATTTTGGCTCTTTGACAACGGTGCAATTCTTATTTGTCATGCACACTTGTGATTCTCTTGTCCAGCAAGCCAAGGAAATGGTGACGGAGCTTTTGCGTGATAAGGAGGGAGATTTTAGCCCCGAGGAGTTTTCCTCTCGCCCCACTGGGCCTGGTGGCCTTGATGTAAGCACTTTATGTTTTTTAAAATTTTTATTGTTTTTAATCGGATCAAAGATTGGACCTGACATTGTTGCAAAGGGGGAAATGAGAAGATAGTAATGTATGGGTGTGGCACAGTATGAATGGAGTTTTGTGTGCGAAGGGGACAAGTACTTGGTGGTTGTATGAAAGCTCAGAAGGTTGTTGGCCAACACGTATTGGACATGGAATAAATTGGAACGTTGACCTGATTCCATCGTCACTGAGGCATAGCGGTATCACTCATCCAGTGTCCTCGTACAAATACAATTATTGTCCTGACTTAATTGGCGATCAGATTTTGCCTGTGGTCGCAAGATGCTGAAAGGGAGAAGGAAGGGGGGAGACAATTAAAATCAGATCCACAGAAGTGGATAAATAAGTCCTTGTTTTTTTTTTTTTTTTGTTTTAAAGGTTTACAAAAAAAAAAAACCACACACATCCAACTGTCGTTATTGAAATTTGGAGTTTGTTCAAAAGCTTTGAGGGAAATATTTGAAGGGAGCTCTCGGCCTCATTTTTGTGGAATTCGTGTACAAGGGAGCTGTTGTATAAACAAAGTGAGTAAGATGTTCTCTGCTGTGTAAAACGTGGTTTCAATTTTTACCAGAAGCGAAGATGACGAGGATTTGAACATTTGAAGTAGTCGTCTATGGTGTATTGTCTCTAATTGGGAGTCAATGTGATTGGCTAAACATGGGAGTTACATGGGACTGTTGGAAAATCATGCGAGCACACTTGTTTGGCACTTCCTGTCATCGATGCAAATTGTGTTCAGTGATTCGATCATGTAAACGACTATCATAATCTAGCCTGGACAACACAAGTGCACAAACAACATGATGATCGATATTGCTATTCAGACTATGGATTTGCCAATGAAGAGAGTGACACAACCGTGTGACGTGATCTGACATCCTTGTGTCAAATGATCGATCGTCACTCCTAAATTTTGGATAGTCGAGGAATGAGGGATCTCCTTCCCGTCGAAGCTGAAAGTACAATTCAAAAGCTGTTTCTACTGGTTTGGTGAAGACCATTTGAAAGTGAAATCTCAAAGCCCTTTGAAGTGCATTCAACAAGATCCCTTGCATTGTCCATTACCAGCTGAGATATGTGCAAATGACAAATCGAATGAAAAGGCAGAAGAAACACTATGCGGTTATCCATGGCGTTTCAAAATCATCTGACTCGCTTTCGGTTGTTTGACCCAAAATTTGTCTCGTTTTTGAGTGCCGGTTTGTGAACCTGAGAAGTTGGGCTGGTTGGCAGCACTGACAGGAATCATGCCTGAACGTTGAACTGGTCATATTTAATTGCGTTCCGCCAGCCCGTGTGACCAACTGAAACGTGATGCAGATGTCATGTAAGCAAATGCGATTAAGGTTCTGTTCCACATAAGCACCAATTGAATCGTATCGATTCCATTCCACAGATGGGGAATCGTGGAATCAATCACTTGAAATGAGTGGGGCAAAAAAAAAAAAAAAAAACTGAACGGAGGAAATTGCAGAACATGTCAAAATTATTGTATTGCATATATATATATATATATATATATATATATATATATATATATATATATATATATATATATATATATATATATTTAAACTGGCAGGGGACCCAGCATTTCCCGGTGCTGTTCTAATCCTGTTGGCATTTTGAAGAAATGAAATTTTTTTTTTGGGGACCTTAAACGCTTTCCCTCACCCACTAAGGAATGTGGTCAGATCATTTAATATTACTTTTCACAAAGCGACAAAGGCTGTGAGGCACCATCAAGTGATTATTTAAAATCTAATAGAAATATATAATTCTGAATGAAACCCCCTAACTTTTTTTTTTTTTTTTTGTATACCTTTGTCGAGGCTCGTATGAGAGCAAACACACAACTCACAGCAAGGAGGCATGAGACAAGAGGGGCGGGAGTGGAAGGGACAAAACAGTGGGGAACAGACACATTAGGTGAACTGTGGAAGGGAGAGGGATGGGGATGGGACGGGGAACATGGCGAAGAGAAGATGGACATTTCAGGGACTTTCAGGAAGGAAAGCAGGAGAAATGAAGGAAGTGGGCTTGGGTGGATTATCGGGGGTAGAAAAGATCGAGGATTTGGATGGGGGAAGATAAGAGGTGGTGGTGAACAGCTGTTTTGAAAGCCTGGAGGGAAGAATGGGAAAGAATAGAGTGAGGAAGTTTATTCCAAAGGCGGGAAAAAAGAGGAATGAAAGAGTGAAGATGAGCAGTGATTCGTGATTTTGGTAGTTTTACCAGAAGGGGGTTGTTGGCGGACCTTGAGCGCCCTGTGGAAATGTGGTGGGGACAAATCGCAGAGAGAGCAGGGGGGCAAGGCTGGAGAGGAGTCGGTAGAAGACAGAAAGACCACCGACCAACCTGCGGTGATTGAGTGAGAGGCCCAAAGACTCAGCTTCATTGCGGGAGATGCCGATGATCTTAAATGCCCTGGTTTCGACAGCGTTAAGCCGAGAAAGGTGGGAGGCAGGAGCACCAGCCCAGAGGGGAGAGCAGTACTCCATCAGGCTGCGGACAAAAGCTTTGTAAGTGGTCAGGAGCTCAAGAGGGCCGAGGAAGGACTTA
>NC_140961.1:163892188-163897188 GCF_056783735.1 Eptatretus burgeri
CGGAGACCTTTTTTGAAGTCTTTTTCTCATTACCTGGCCTATAAATATGTCACAGAGTTGAAACTTCCATCAAATAAAGGTTATCCTCGACCTTTATTTGGCTGTAAAACTTTTTATGATTGCCTATTTATTCCTGAGAGGGAGCAGCAATCCTATTTGTCATGCCCTGAGGGCCCTTTCAAAACAGAAAGTGTACCAGTGCTGAGACACTTTTAATTTGACATGATTTCACCTTATCCATTTGCTGATTTTACCACTTTTGACCATTTTGTGAATGATTAATTATTATCGAATCTAATGGCTAAGCAATGTTTTCTTAAAAGGCAGTTCTGCGCATATGCAAATAGAATCAATCATAATAAAATAACAAGCATGGTGATTTCAAATAGTGTGTAAATTTTGTGCTCTAATTTTTAAACCAAATTTTGATTTTTTTCCAATTATACTTGAAAGTGTGACTAAATAATTTCAGGTAGGTTATAAATACTATAATTTCAATTGTACCAAGTTAATTCCTATATTTTTTTTTTCAAAAATTCCTCCATTTTTGTGTCAGGGAGTCCAACCTGATGACGAAATCACCCTGTTGGCATAATTGGGGCTTGCTGGATGTATATTTTGACAATATCCTAATTTAGTCCCGATAGGTACAGATACAGACGACTCCTTTATTATAACTCTTATTTCCAGGTCACGCGCTGGGTTGATTGGGACCTTTGTGTCGTGTGCCAGTCACTATCTGCAGAGGAATTACGTTGTCCCCTCGATTCCAACTCATGGGATGGAAATGGTGCAGCATACACCAATTTCCTTCAGAACGTTGGGCTGTTCCAGGAAATGAATGCACTTGCCGTCAATGTGGGGTATGGTAGTTCTGGGACAGCAGAGTGTTTCATCCGAAACAAGGCTCGTTTGCACAAATCTTGCCATGACAAATTCGATTTGGCGAATGATCCGATTTGTGGTTTTCCATATTCGTCTCGCGAGGGGACTGGAAGAGGAACCTACTGTCGCCGAGATTCGACTACTCATCCCGATCTCAGGGGTCGTACCTTGTTTGTATGGGGTACAATGACCCATCTTTACCCAATGTCACTTACGTTGATCAGGTCCCGGCCCGTTTAACTTGAGAGAATTTATCCAGGACATGGTACTAAAGTGGGAAAACTGGGGGTTTATGCAGGTTTGTAATGTGATTTGAAGATATTTTGCTATTTCCATTGTATATAAAACATAGATGAAACATATTGCATAATTTGTGACAGCGTATTTAGATACAGCGATGCATCTTCTCCCAAAATACAGTAATGTCATTTTTGACCTTGACCTTATGGGTGACCTCGACTTGGGCTCCCCTTCTGAAAATGCAGGTTATGGTCCAATTATGCTGTGTTGCAAGTTTGTTGCTGGTATCTAGTAGGTAAAGGTTTTGGCAAGATTTTTACGGTCCTGACCATTCCCATGGTTCTAACGTAAGAAAACCATCTTTTTATGCCACTTAGTAATACGATTTGAATATATTTCGACATTGGTGATGCGTATAGAATGCAAATGAGGGCAACTAACTGATTTGTAACAGAGTATTTTGATAGAGCAAGGCATGCTCTCTGGAAATACAGAAAATGTCATTTTAGACCTTATGACCTTGACCTTGACCTTCATGGGTGACCTTGACCTTGGCTCCCCTTCCAAAATTAGATCTTATTGGCCCAGGAAGTTGTCTACCAAATTTGGTGCTTTTGTCCAGTCAGTCAATGTTTTGTCGAATTTCTACCTGAAGTGACCGGATGATTGCCTATTGCTCCAAGGCTACAAACCTGTACAGCATGTTACTGTCCTGAAGACTGTTGGCAATTGTAACACAATGGTAAGTATTTGTGTATCTAAACATAGAAACGGTACAGTAAAAATATGGTATAAAAGATATAAAATGGTTCACCTGCATAGAGCACTTACCATGAATGGAGCTTGCAGGACGAGAAGTTGCTCTGGGTGAGTGAATGTGAAGGCCCAGGACATTACTGTACACCACTGTAGATATTATAAACTCGACACTTCGGCAACACGAAATGTAGTTTTTTTTTTTTTTTTTCTTTCTTCTTGTCATAACCCGAACCCAAAAAACACCAAACACATTGTACAACTGTACAGAAATATTTATTTTTTTATTTTTAACTTTTTAAACTTTTTTGTTAAAAACTAAGATACAAACACACATTAGCCTAGGCCCGAGGCCGATACAGGGTCAGGATCATCAATATCAGTCTTCCACCTCCACATCTTGTCCCACTGTCCCACATCCATGATAGACGGAAGACGTGTTCGTTTTACCTTTGTGCTGTTCATGACGGCCATGTATGTTGTTAGGAGCTGCTTACAATCTCCTCTCACATCGATTATAGAAAGGTGAACAAATAGCGTTTGGATTTTATAAATAGGTAATCATTGCATCGATGTTATAATTTATAAATGAAGAAACAAGCTCCTGTCAATTGTGATATATATTTTCGGAACAGTGCGATTGTTTGAACAACATGAAAAACTTCACCAAAAAGAAATTTGTGTTTTAATTTCGACTGTAACAACGATTTATTCGCGGAATTCTTCAATTCAAAGGTAATTTACTTGCTTGAAGGTAAACGTGTAAACTTTGTTGCAGTTTGAAAGCTGATTTCCTTGAATCCCGATTTAGCACGTCCCTGCTTTTTTCGCACTGACTTTTTATGGACCTCAACAATCGCATTATAACAGGGCCACCCTGTCGTTTATTATCATTATGAAGTATTATGTACTGAACAGTGTACATAATTGTATGTGCGATTTTTATACGACTGGCAGCGCAACGTCGGCTACATCACTCAGCGGTAGGAATTTTTCAGCAACATTTTTTTTTCAGAGCTGGCAGATCCGTCGTATATGCGATCCGTCGTTGCCCGGAAGGTCGTTAGGCGGCGCATGACTATATATATATATATATATATATATATATATATATATATATATATATATATATATATATATAATCATCCCCCATTTATCGCGGGGGTAATGTTCCAACCCCCCCCCCCCTGCGAGAAGTGAAAATCCGCGATGAATGGACGCCTCCCCCAAAAATGCCTATTTTTTTGATTAACGCGGTGTATAAACACCATTGGGTTCGATTTATATCGAGTGCATAATAAACGCTGGGTGGTGTATTAACACGATTGGGTTTTATTTATATCGAGTGATTATTAAACGCTGGGTGGTGTGTAAACACGATTGGGTTTTATTTATATCGTGATTATAAAACGCTGGGCGCTGTATAAACACGATTGGGTTTTATTTATATCGAGTGAATATAAACCTTCCTCTGGCTCTTCGGTTCCTTGCCAGAAGCCTGAGAAGGTGCAAGGCATTTGGGCGGCATCGTGGGGCTTGGAGAAAAAAAACGTAGAAAATATTCGAAGTTGACAAGCGAAACTTTGTCTCGTGCGTTGTGTGACTGGTCGAGTGCCACGCGTTATAATTTATTGCTTAAATAACACTGAACAACAAAAATTTTTTTACTGGAGATGTGTAAAGTGATTTAGACTAATTTGGTTACGCTGATTTCAAAAATCATAACCGTTTTGCTGTATCACGTCAGGATTTTCAGTAACAGAAATATTCCCATTGCCTAGAAGTCAGGATTTCAATGAAATTTACAAAAAATCATTTATTCATTTATTTCATCATGAATGCTTCAAAATTATAGAAATTACAGAAAAACTCCACTAGAATGTAATTAAAAATGCTTTAGGCATTTGGCTTTGCGTTTGTGCTGCTCTGTGTCAGTTTCACGATGCAGGAACCAGCAGAAATCGCCCATCATGTTCGGGTTGTGCCACCCTTGGTAACGCGTCTCCATGAGTGAAATCTCTTGGTGGAATCGCTCGCCGTGCTCGTCCGAGACTGCTCCCAAGTTGTTAGGGAAGAAGTTCAGGTGCTGGTGTAGGAAATGGATTTTCAGGGACATCCTGGAGCCAAGTTTCCTGAAGGACTCCAGCAGCTGCTGCACTATTTCTTCATAGTTGTCCGCGCGCTCGTTCCCCAAGAAGTTGTCCGTCACAGCTTTGAAGCTCCTCCACGCTGCCAGCTCTTTGGGGTTTAGAGTTGTCGGAAAAGTTTCGTCCTTCATAATCTGTCGGATTTGCGGTCCAACAAAGACACCAGCCTTGATCTTGGCCTCCGACAAGGTGTTGCCAAACTTTTCCTTGAGGTATAAAAACCCACGCCCATTCAGATCCATTGCCCGTACAAAACTTTTCATCAAGCCGAGCTTTATGTGGAGTGGTGGAAGGAAAATCTTGGCTGGGTCGACAAGGGCGACATGCTTCACGTTGTGTCGACCAGGTACATGCTCTTTTCGCTCTTCCCAATCTTTCTTCGTCCAGTGATTCTTGTCGTCTCTGCTATCCCAGAGACAAAGGAAGCACATGTATTTCGTGTAGCCTGACTGCAGCCCTAACAACAGCGCCACCACTTTCAAGTCTCCGCAGATGTGCCAGTTGAAGTCATTGTACTTGATGGAATCAAGCAGCTGCCGCATCGTCTCATAGGTCTCTGTCATGCCGAACGCGTGAGCCAGTGGGACTGATGGTTTCTCGTTGCCATTGTGGAGCAAAACAGCCTTCAAGCTGTTCTTCCCCGAGTCGATGAAGAGGCGCCAGTCTGCAGGATCGTGATCATACCCAAGTTCTTTCAACAGACCGTTGATGTCACTGCAGAATGTCATCGTGTCTTCCATCTCAAAGAACTCAGCCATGTCTCTGTGACGTGCTCTGAACAAGGATATCTTGGTGTTAGGTTCAAGTAGATTCCACTGCTGCAGCCTTGATCCAAGCAGCTCTGCCTTCGCCTTTGACAGCGAGAGATCTCTTACAAGATCATTTAAGTCTCCCTGGTTCAGAAGGTGTGATTCTTGAGTGTCGGGTTCAAAAGGTTCATCATCACCATCCTCTTCACCACTGCTTACAGCT
>NC_140961.1:163902188-163917188 GCF_056783735.1 Eptatretus burgeri
CGATCGATTTTTATCCATACCAATTTGCATGCAACCAATGCCCAATCTTGTGATGTACGATATGACACAATGACTTCATTACTTTTGTTAGCGGTTTGGGTCAAAGGTCAGGGGGGTCAACGACCTTTATTATCATAACGCGGTCAATTCTTATACAATTTGCATGTCAGTAGATTCAAAATGTTTAGAATTCAATTCCCTATCCTGTGATGTGTAATATTTGATTTCTTATAATGTGACCAGTTGTCATCATATTGACTTGACACCGACACCCAAAAAGGTCAGGGAGTTCATGCAGAAATTGTACAATGTACGTGAATCAGTGTCAAACAGCAGGAAATTTAATGTTTTTCAGCCATCATAACACATATGAGATGGCAGATGTGGTATGGGATTAAATACCCTCAATCAACGGTTTCTGGGGGGGGGGGGGGAGGCAAAATGTAGCGTTGGCGAAGGTATGCGCTCTACTTAGTGCCCGTTCTAGTATATCACTCTTTATATATCACTCTCTATATATCACTCTTTATCTATTACTCTATCTATCACTCTGTAGATATCACTCTCTATATATATCACTCTCCCACTCTTACTCACTCACACCTCCACAGTATCGGTTTGTCTGAAAAAAAATTATTGTAAACTTTGCAACTGAATATACAGTTTAGAGTTGGTTTGAGAAAATAGTTGTTTGTGCATTGAGTCAGCACTGCTGCGAGTAGTTGGTCTCTGACGGAAGTGTGGAACGATATCATGTTCCTGTACACTCAAGCGCTCACGACTCTCGTATCTACTGCTTCGAGTCGTACTGACGTGCATGGCATGCTTTGCACTGCAGCAAGTGATGCACGTGTTTATTATTATTTGCAAATTAAACAAGCGATTTGTTCTCGGCACTTGTTTAAACGGTTTAAATTCTGGACATTATTGTAAGCTGATGTACTCGACATTATCTTGATCACAAGTGGTACGGGCCAATAATACAGCCATTTTCATCTCGAGAGCCAGTCAAAGCAAAATTGGATTTGAAAGTGTCCCACTTTGTTGAAAATTCTGAAAATACGATCCCCACTAAAACAAAATGTGTCATCACATGCTCGTGTGTGCAACCTTGAGGTGGACAATATGGAGACAGAAGCAAACTCGGGGAAGAAAAACTGAAATTTGGGAGTGCTTGGGCTTTGGGAGGGGGTTAACGAGGGTAGAATAGATCATGGTTTTGCATTGGGGATATATTGAGATGGTCGTGAACAACGGTCTTGAAGACTTGGAGGGAAGAATGAGATTGAAGAGGATGTGGAGATTGGTTCCACAGGTGGGAAAAAAGAGGAACAAATGAGTGAAGGTGAGCAGTGATCATGGATTTTGGGAGTTTCACAGAAGTGGGTTGATTGTGGACCACATGTGCTCTGCAGATACCTGGGAGGGGGGGGGGGTAGGGGAGAGCAGGCTGCGCAATACCAGAAAGGAGGAGGTTGGAGAGATCCCTGACCTGTCTGCGATGGCGAAGTGATAGAGCCACAGACTCAGCTTCATTGTGGGAGATTCCAATGATCTTTATTTTTTATTTTTTTCTTCTTTTTTGAATACACTGTCAAGGCATGTATGAGAGCTAAAACCTTGGTTTCCACGGTATCAAGCTGCGCATGAAGTTGTTGTAGGTGGATAGCAGTTCAGGTGTGCCAAGGTAAGTTTTGAGGATGGATGCCCATTCGTCGACTGGCTTTGGAGGCCAACTTTGAAAGGAAAGCAATGGCAACACCAATGATTTATTTACTTTAATGTACATTGGCTGTGTATGCGGATGTCATTTGTGGATGAGCATACATGGACATAGTTCCGCTCCCCCCCCCCCCCCCAATGTTGAGATAGTACGAAGTGCCACATCCTAACTGATCCAGTTTTCACCTTCCCCCTGTGTGTGTGTGTGTGTGTGTGTGTGTGTGTGTGTGTGTGTGTGTGTGTGTGTGTGTGTGTGTGTGTGTGTGTGTGTGTGTGTGTGTATGTATGTGGGTATGTGTGTATGTGTGTATGTGTGTATGTGTCTATGTGTGTATGTGTGTATGTGTGGATGTGTGTATGTGTGTATGTGTGTATGTGTGTATGTGTGTATGTGTGTATGTGTGTATGTGTGTATGTGTATATATATATATTTTTTTTCATGTCATCATTGTGTTTGTCTGACATGCTGGTGGCAAAATTGACTGCCATGGGGCACCACAGAGTTTTAGAGGTGTGCAAACTTGAGGGAAATTGTGTTTTTCAATGCAAGTACACATACATCCTACTTTTCCCATTGATAAAATGAAACAGAATGTGTTTTTTTTTTTTTTTGAAACTGAAAAGGCACTTTTTTTGGAAACGGAAAATCACTCTCTCTGTTTGGAGAGCTGCGTTGAACGGATGTGTGAGGAGAAGCTCCTCAACATTTAATGGTGACCTCTTATCCGGCACAAGAGGTGCCTTGAACTTCAATATAAAGCCACTGAAGTCGAACCTCAACCGTTGCATTCCAAGATGGTTGGGCCATTGTTTGCACAGAACATATAATCGATGGGATCGGGTTAATGGCATCAAATCCTTTGCACGGTAACAAAAAAATCCATCTCTTAAGGCTGTTTTGGTGACATGCCCGAGTTACAACGTGCGGCTGCATCTGCCATACCACTTTTATCACCATTCACCTGAGCGTTTGTCCAAGTGAGCGGCGACTGATATGTCTTTGATCACATGGGTGGATGGGCTGGTGCTGAAAGAACTCGGTGCCGATTGCATATGAACACGGAAGTTTCACTCACATGTTGTTGACACCCTTTTTTTTCTTCTTTTTTTTGCCTTTATTTTATTTAAAAATATTTCTATTTGTGCTGCAGTTGTTATTTTGATTTTGATGTCGACATTGTGTTCAAAATGGCAAGTTTGTAATTTGTATGATTGACCTTCACAGCTCCCTGTGCCCCGTTTTGCCGTTGGCGTAATCATTGGGAAGGGAGGAGAGATGATTAAGAAGATTCAGAATGAATCTGGAGTTCGTATTCAATTCAAACAAGGTTTGCAATTTTGTCGTAATTATTTGTTATTTTTAGGTACTCATTGTCATCATTAATCTTGTAATTGATTATTGAGGATTTTTTCACTAAAGCTCTGTCAGGGGTTTTGCCTTTGCCATCGTGCATTGATAAAATGTCTGCAGATTGAGAGGTGGATACGATATTTTTCATTGTTTCACCACAGCTATGCGACTGGTCCTATTGCACAGATCTAGACTTGTTTTGTTCTTTAAATCGGTTAAGTTTTCCTTTCCTGTCTTAGATGATGGTTCTGGCCCAGACAAAATGGCTTCAATTGTAGGCCCACCTGATCGCTGCCAGCATGCAGCACAGCTGGTCACGGAACTGATTTCCAGTGTTCAGGTATGTTTTTGACATGGTGATGACATCCATGTTTGAATGAGACATTGGTGGTGTGTTGACAGATACGCTTCACTCTCCACAGCTTTGGAGGAATAAATCTGGAGCCAGTTTTGTTTTATTTTATTTTTTTCCATTTCCAAAAAAGTGCCTTTTCTATTTCAAACAAAACTTCCTAAACCCCCTACATTCCGTTTCCAAAATGAATTGCATTTTGTGTTGGTGGGAAAAGAAGGACTTTTTTGTGCAATTTCATTGGGGAAAATACAATTTACCTCAAGTCTCTGCACCAAACATCCTCCATGGTGTTCCCAGTGTATTTTGCCATCATTGTGACAAACTCGTGGAATAATAAAATGTTTAAGTATATATTCTACACAAAAAACTTGGTTGGTCCGTGAAGCTGTGTTACTGTCTCTTATGTACTGCTCGAACGTCAGTGCACATACTTATTCTCATGACATACTATTGGAATGCACCTTTCAACCCTTGAGACTGCTGAAACGTCTTTGACATTTGAAAACCCTTTAAGACCCAGAGGGCCCTTTCACTTCTTTGACTCTTTACACCATTAGACAGTTTTGACCCTTCAAACAGATTAGACAGCTTGGACCCTTGACCATTTTGAGCTATAGACCACTTGGACGTTTTTTGGTTACAATTACATTTAACTAGTGATACCCGTGCACATGCACGGGGTCGCAGTACAACATAGCTGGTAGCAGACGACAGACCGTGCACGGGGAATGACAAAAATACGCATTGTGCAAAATGCAAGTGGTACTCTGGAATGCCAAGACTTCCCAAACATTGTCGGCATGTCCGCTAAGTGCCACAGCAATTTCATAGGGATTGTGTGACGGCGAGCCGAGTTTTTAGTGTGCAAGCTTGGTATTATTAAATTTAATATCACCAATTTTATGAATAAATTCGTGCAAAAGAAATGTTTATGACAACGCAGCAACTCACCCCAGTCATTATCCTCATTTGAAACAAGTCTGTGTCTCTGTAGCGACATGTGGTGAGGAGCACAGTGAACCTATCCATCCATACTAGTCGATATAATCACATGGAGGGTACGTGAAGCCGAAAAACATTGATGGTCATCGTTCGTTGTCAATCAGCTATGATGTATATCCTATAGTACCACCTGGTGATGGTGGGGTAGATTATTACAAGTGAGCTGTGGAAAAGACTTGCAGTTTTGTACTATATATGGCATGATGGATGTGCACCGGCCGGGCACGTTTCAAACGCTTTCATGCACCCTGTCGGAGATGGGGGGTGTTACCCAGATGAAATAGCCATTCCTACGGAAGAGTATCATCCTCGAATTCCCTGCCTTAATCGGCTCGTCTTGAAGGGGATTGGTGTGTGTGTGTGTGTGTGTGTGTGTGTGTGTGTGTGTGTGTGTGTGTGTGTGTGTGTGTGTGTGTGTGTGTGTGTGTGTGTGTGTGTGTGTGTGTTCCACTTTAAAAGTGACTTTCTCTGCAACTGCTTGTCTGATTGATGCAAAACTTCAAACATTGGAGGGTCTCTCCATGGAGAATATTTTATTGCTAACTCTGATGTCATAGGTCACATGGCATGGCAGCCATATTGGATTAAAGGGGAAATTTTGGACATCATTTTTAGGTCATCTCGTATAAAACCAGTCTCGATGTCCGTACGTACGTACGTACGTCCCCATTATTTTCTTCGGATTTTCTTGATATTTGGTATGTGGGTAGATGTCGATGAGGGATGCACGGCGGTATGACCTTTGACCCGATTGAAGGTCAACGTCAAGGTCACTCCAAAGTTGCGAAATCGTCCATTTTCAAAATCTATCTCCTCCGCCGCTTATGATCCCATCTTCGAAATTCCTTTGGATTCTGATAATATGGAACAATATCTAAATTTGGTCGGGCTGGTTTTTTTGAAATTTGTCCTGGTTATCGAGTCACATGTCTTCAAAGTTGGAAAAATCATCGATGTGATACGGTCAAAAAAAAAATTCACCCGATCTTGATGAAACTGTTTGTAGGTAGGGATTGATGAGTGATGCACGACGGTACGACTTTTGACACGATTGAAGGTCAAGGTCAAGGCCACTCCAAAGTTGCGAAATCGTCCATTTTCAAAATCGATCTCCTCCGCCGTTTGAGATCCGATCTTTGACATTTCTTCGGATTCTGATAATATGGAACAATATCAAAATTTGGTCAGGCCGGTTTTTTAAAATTCGTCCTGGTTATCGAGTCAACGTGTCTTCAGAGTTGGCAAAATCCTCGATGTGATACGGTCAAAAAAATTTCGCCCGTACTTGATGAAACTTGGTATGTAGGAAGGGGTCGATGAGTGATGCACAACGGTATGACTTTAGACCTGATTGAAGGTCAATGTTAAGGTCACCGATGCTGTAAACTTGTGAAATCATCCATTGTCAAAATATCATCCGCCATTTATGACCCAGAAATGCGGTTTGATTTCTGAGGTCCGGTTTCTATCTTTTTGAAGACACATTGATCATAAATGTTCCAAATCAACCATTTTCAGAATCTATCTCCAGATAACTCAGAAATATAGTTTGATTTCTGAGGTTTTCTATCCTTTTTACTCCCGGGCTTTCGTCTGTACGTTGAATCAAAAGACAAGACGACATCGAAGCCATTCTAAGCCGATCAGAGATCCACATGTACAGAGCTTCATAGATGATAGTCAGCCCCAACCGGGGGTAATTTTTCTCTGAAACCGTTCGATGAAAAAAACATTTATACTTGGCAGATGTCATCAACTCCCCACGAGGTATTTGGTCACTATGATGCCAACGATGAAGTATTACAGCCATAATTGGTTGAACTGAAATCCTTTTTATCTGAAAAATCTGAAGCTTTCTTTTATCTGATCTATGACCGATGTGAATGAAGAATTCAACTTATGATGTTCATAATCCATGCCAAGAAACAATGTGACGTAAGAAAGCCTCGCCACAGGCTTCAGTGAACCATGGGCAGGAGGAAGGGAAGGACAACTGAAGACGAGATGGGATAAATCTGTGCATGAGAGAGAGCAAGTTAGTTTCCTTGAAAGAATTCCCAGTATGAGTTTATGTTGGAGAAAGTAGTGATGAGAGACCAGTCTAGAAGTTTGATGGCTGCTCGGAGACCCTTCCAGTCAGCCTGAGTGAAATGCCAGACTCGACGGCGGTGAGGTGGTTCTCTGATAACAGCTAGGGGGATGTCCACTTTGACAAGCACGTGGTCAGATGAATCGATTGGAGCAGAGGAAGAACAGAAGATATTTTCGGGGAAATTTGTCAAAATTGGATCCACAAGACATAGAGTACCATTGGTTGAGATTCGGGTCGGGAATTTGACCGATTGAGTCAGTCCCAATGAGTCGCAGAAAGCTTTTCCTGAGGTGCCATGACAGGTGAGAGAGGTACCCACACCTTGCCAACTGGCATGATGACAATTGAAGTCGCCACATAAGAGGAAGAGTGTTTGGATGAGAAGATAGAAGTTGGTTCATGTTTTCAGATGGTGAGGTGTAGATGGAGTCATCACTGTTTGGTGAACGGTACAGTACACATGTAAACATGAGGTGAGACTGGAGGGGAAGCCGAAGCCAGAGGTATTCCTGGGGTTGTGGGGGAGTTAGTGCAGTGAGTGCATGGAGGGTGAGGAATGGAGTCTTTGATGAAGAGAGTAACTCCTCCACCAGGACGAGGCTCAGGTCTGTCATACCAGAGGAGGGAGTAACCAGAGAGAGATACTTGGGAGTCGGAAACGTCTTGAGGGAGGAAAGTTTCTGTTTGGCAGATTATGTCTGGTTTGTCAGTGGCAACCTGTGTGGAAAGATCTGTAAGGTTTGAACGAAGGCCCCGGATATTTGAGGTCTACACTGTTAATGAAGAGGGAGGGGAGGAGGCTTTGGGTGCAAGGGGTGGGAGGGGAGGGGGAGGGTAGGACAAGTGAGGAGGGGGGAAGGTAAGCCGGCATAAGAAAATTCCGCGAATTCGCGGAATTCCGCGAATTTATTCACCCAGGAACGTTCCTGAGTTAAGCATAAATCAGTTGAGAAAAATAGGGGGTATAGGGTGGGGGGGGGGTTAAGTTAATTTTTGGGAGTGATTTCACGCCGCCGACGATCTTTATAAAAAAAGTATTCTGAGGTCGCTAATACAGATTCCCGGCACTCTGCACTGATGTCATTGCCAGATTCATTAACATAACTTTCGGACCACCTCGCCGCATTACTCCTGAAACTGTCACAGCAGCATTAATCGAGCTCGAGGCGTGGTGTTCCAAGTGTGCAAGGCCAAGGTCGCTTCTAAAACATGGCCGCATTCAGTAGCCGCAGGCTGTCCTGGGATTGTGATGCTTGTTTGGCTGCACTAATTGACAAGACTTGCAAGAATTCCTGGAAGTGGGAATAGCTGGAGCGTATGCCATGCAGTACGGTGGCTTGTGGGGCTTTCATTCAAAAGATAGCCCAGCCAGGAAAGGCTGTATGCACATGGTGCTCAAAGGAGATTGTTTATGGAGGACGTGGGTACAAGTCATTGGAATCCCATGCGGAGAGCAAGAAGCATCGTGATATTCAGAGAATCCGGGCATCCAATTACAGTCTTCCTGGTAAATATAGCCTTGGGCTTTATACATGTATAGTTATCAGTATACATGTACACAATAGACGTCTATGCTGTCAATGTAGTGTAGTGTGGTGTGGTGCACTTTCACTACAGTAATAAATTATGTTAATTGGCAAGCAAGCCACAACTCAGAATTGGGTCAATCTTGTTTACCACCAATTGCACCTGGCAATGACTAATAGTCTGAGGCTTAGTGTAATCACTGTACCGGTCACTGTATTCACTTTCTGAAGCACGTATTATAAATGGTGATTGGCTTTTCTTTTTTTACTCTGCATTGGCTTTGGGTTTTGTTTTTTTTCAGGTGTTTCCTCACCTTCTGCTACCTCTTGCACTGCTCCTTCTACTGCCCCCATCCCCTGTACACCGATGCCTGCTGTACCAATAGGTGATGGTATCCAATGCTCAAGCCATGGTCCTTGCCTTCCTCGCACAGCATTCCCTACCATTCAGCCTTGCCCCTGAACTGATAAGCCTGGCCAAAGCACTCAACCTGGATGCAAAGGCCCTTGGTCAGCTCACAATGGACAGGACATCTGCTTCCTACAAGCTTAGGTTTGGACTAGGACATACCGTACATCACCAGTTGATATCAGCACTGCAGAGGGAATACTTCTCTCTGAACATTGATGTGTCAACAAGCACAAACCATCAGAGGGTCTTATGTGTCCTGGCCAGTTACGACAGCCCACTGCATAAGCAGGTCATAGTGCAGCATCTAAAGTCCCTCGTTGTGATCAAAGTGGAAAGTGCCTCGTTGCACCAGGAACTGGTTGACTTGTTGAAGAAGTATGAGCTACCGTGGAAGAACTACATATCCATCCTCATGGACTCCTGCTCAGTCATGCGGGGATCCAAGTCGGGAGTCGAAGTTCGCATCAGGGAAAACAATGCCCCACACATGTTGGACATAGATGGGGACTCCTGTCACCATGCTCACAATGCGTCCAAGAAGCTGAGCGACCCATTTGACAACTTCGTAGAGCGCATGCTCTCTGACATCTACAATGACTTCAAGTGGTCACCTGACTTAAAGCAGTTCTTGCAGGAAATCTGTGGGCTGATTGGTGTCAGGTATACCATGCAAGAGCAGTATGTCAGTCACAGGTGGCTGTCTGTGTATGATGTCAGTGTTGACACTCTGTGGCTGTGGGATGCCTTTGTTGTCTTCTACTTTGGCTTCCTCTCTCAAGCTGATCGCACACACTACTTGTCACGGGTTGTGGAGGTCTACCATCGCAGGCATGTAGACACAAAAGCCAAGGAGAGAATACGCCAGATCCATGATGTTCTGAAGAAGAAGAATATGACCAAAGATGGCAAGGCACGAAAGGAGTGTATACTGCAGCCAGTCTTCCACAAGAAGAAATTGATGAGACTGATATTGATGTTCTATACATCAGTGTTGCCGCTGCTGAAGAAGTACGTCGTCCTGTTTGAGATGAAGGCCCCACTGATCCACAAGCTCAATGACCAGCAGGTGGACCTTGTCAGAGAGTTCATGGCCTGCTTTGTCAAACTTGAGAAGCTGCCATCCTCAGGCAAGAGACTTCAGACCCTCAACCTGGATGAGAAAGCCAACCTGCTACAAGTTAAGAAGATGTTTCGTGGAGTTGGTATGTCTGAGATTGTCAACACTGCCCGTAGTGGAGATGGAGAAGTGCATGACTTCTTGCAGAGTGTGGAGGAGGCCTATGTGACTTGTGGAAAGTACCTCCAGAAGAAAATGCCCCTGCATAATGCTGTCCTCAGAAGTGCCTCAGCAATTGATCCACTCAGCAGAGGGCACACTGTCAGCCAGGAGCAGCTCCTGAAGTTTCCACGCCTGGTGACAAATGTCCTTGCACCAGAAGAATGTGATGCCTTTGAACTGGAGGTTCGGAGTTTCCAGATCGACTCTAGCCTGCCACTAGCTCAGGAAGATGAGTCTGCTCGCATCGACAACTGGTGGACCAAGGTCTTTGAATGTGGAAAGTACCCCCTTCTCTCAAGAATGGTGAAGGCTCTGCTGTCCTGCTTCCATGGGCCACAAGTTGAGAGTGCCTTCAATCTCATGGGAGATGTCTTGGGTGTCAGATCACACCGACTAAACATGGAGACCTACAGCGCAGTGATGGGTGTCAAGTACAATCTTCGATCATCAGGAAAAACTGCAGTGGAGTACTACAGTAGGACTGACAAACTGCACAGTCCCATAGACCTAGACCTGTGCAAGAACATGAGGGGAGCCTACAAAACCTACAAGGCAGAACTGGCAGACAGGAGGGACAAAGAAGAAGAAAGAAGGCGAGAAGTGGGTGCAGCTGCTCTCAGTAAGTTGACCAAGCGCAAGACCAAAGAACTGACTGAGAAGGCTGCAAAGAAGGCAAGACTTTCCCACCAACGTGCAAGCAAGAAAAAGCACAACCTGAACCAAAAGACAAAGAAGTGAACAATGTTCAGTGGTTCGGCGCCTGTCGACATTATCTACTCAAGAACTCAACAACTAGTGGATGCAACAGTGTTACCTATTGTGAACTTATTATGCAAACTTTTAGTGCAACTTGTTATCAATTATTGTCAACTTATTATGCAAACTTATTATGCAACTTGGTATCAATTATTGTCCACTTATTATGCAAACTTATTATGCAACTTGGTATCAATTATTGTCAACTTTGTTTAATTTGCTATAAAGACAATGAAAGAATATTATCCTCCAGATTGATTCATGATTTGTACAATGAATTTTGACAACAATTTACATTACAACATTGATTAATAATATAATTTGCAAGATGAATTTCACGTCTTCAATGATTGCCTTCAGTGCTTTTACCCTGTTAACAAGGACAACACTATACACAATCCTCTTAAAAGGGACCAGGAAATGCAGTAGAATGCAGGTGAGAACACCTGGAACCCTTAAGCGTTCGGGGGCCTGGGCGGCCCCCGAACCCTGACCTAGCTAATTATTTTTAGACTCACTCTCATGCCTGGGTAAGGAGAGTTGTTGAAAGAGTGTGGGCGATTGCAGAATAGTTTGGGGAGAGGGCCGGATGAGGAGGATAAAAGGCTCGGTGGTGCTGGGTTGAGGTATATTGAGGAGTAATAGACTGGGCAGAAGGCAGTTGAGGATTTGATGAGATGGAGGAGAGAGGGCAGGGAAAGGAGGCAGCTTTGTGGATGTGAGGGGGTGGGGGGCAACTTCGAGAAGGGGGTGGTGGTAAAAGTAGGGAAAATAGGAACTGATGGTAATGGGGAGAAAATACAAATAAATACGATCGTACACTTAGCCGGGAAAGACAGGAAACCCTGAAAGAAACCCGATAAGACAAGATAGGTTTTGTTTCAGAAATGGTGTTATTTTGTGAGTTTTCATCGAACGAGGAACACTCAGTTTTGAATCGATCAAAAAACGGTTTTTCATTTTCATGCCGAATAATGCATAACAGTTTATCGCTGGGTTGAGATTCAAATCCAGTCCAGACAGCTTTGAGCGAGTATGCGTACCTCTCAGCCATCCTGCCGTTGTGTGGGGATGAATGGTGTTTCTATAGTTTGTCATACACAAGCTCAGGGTTGTCTGCCCCTTCCTCTATGTCTGACAATTCCATGAGCAGACATGCTGGCTCCTTCCTTGTTCTAGTACTTGTTGATGGAGTTGGTCTTGACTTGATGATGCAAAAAGGCTGAATGTTCATGAGCTCGACTCCTTTCAATTTCTGGAAGAAGCTGAAGTGTTCTGCACCAGTTTCTTCTTCTTCTTTTTTTTTTGTCTTTCAGTGAGCATTGCTTTGTAGCTCCTGAAAACATTTTCCAATTATCTCTTGAACTAGGAGTTCACTTTCCCCTTTGCTTTACTCATTCTAATCCTCCCGTTATTGAAATAAAAGAACGATTAATGTATTTTTCCCTTCTTAACTCCAGGGATTTCCCCACGGAGAACCCAGACTGCTCGTGCCGTGGGAGCCTTTGCAGAGAAATGGCAATTTAGTTGTTTTTGTTTCACTCAATGAATACATTTTGGACGCATTCCTTAATCTTTTCTTCACTTCATGGAATTGTCCGATAGAGTAGAAAAAGTTAGGTTGAATGCTTTATTGCAATTTCACATTTTCCTGTGTAAATATGGAGGAGGAAACACACAGCCTTTGCTTCAAGTAAATATGCCTGCATATAATAATCGTTAAATTCTTTAAATTTTCACATTTAACTCCAGATTTTGACACAATTAGTTCATGAGCTCAAATCTGAAGGCAGTTTTCAATTATGTGTGTGTATATATATATATATATATATATATATATATATATATATATATATATATATATATATATATATTATATTTCTATACTTTTAATTGGTGTGAGAGGTCATCATGGAAAATCTCAAACAATGCATAAAATCGCTCCAATGGCTCCTAATTCGAAAACAATAGCATCTACAATTAAGTGTTGTAATAATTGCTAAATAGTATACAGTGATTGCAAAAAACTTAATGTCTGTCCGTGCGAAAACTATAGTATACAGCGATTCATGTGTGTGAAGAACGGACACTCGATAATATGAGTGAGGAAAGTGGGGAATTTTTTTTTTTTTTGTATACCTTGGTCGAGGCTCGTATGAGAGCTAACACACAACTCACAGCAAGGAGGCATGAGACAAGAGGGGTGGGAGTGGAAGGGACAAAACAGTGGGG
The DNA here is from genome assembly GCF_056783735.1 of Eptatretus burgeri. NCBI lineage: Eukaryota > Metazoa > Chordata > Myxini > Myxiniformes > Myxinidae > Eptatretus > Eptatretus burgeri. Next base: position 163,914,916 of record NC_140961.1, read on the forward strand.
AACAGACACATTAGGTGAACTGTGGAAGGGATGGGGATGGGACGGGGAACATGGCCAAGAGAAGATGGACATTACAGGGACTTTCAGGAAGGAAAGCAGGGGAATTGAAGGAAGTGGGCTTGGGTGGATTATCGGGGGTAGAAAAGATCGAGGATTTGGATGGGGGAAGATAAGAGGTGGTGGTGAACAGCTGTTTTGAAAGCCTGGAGGGAAGAATGGGAAAGAATCGAGTTTTTGAGTGCTTTGTTGTACAAAAACCATTGCGGCCTGTTCCAAGTCGAGGAATTGTTGAGCAGGCCAAAACTAAATGGCGGCCGAATACCTCTGCAAGGTGACAGGTTGACCAGATAGCGTGTTGCCATCTTGGTGAGGCTTTTTTGTTTTTAATGATGAGCACCCCATTAATTATCTTCAGCAGGGGTGTGTTTAATTCACGCAAACACCCAATTTTCACTCGTACACTTCCTTGGAGTTCCCTTGGTATCCGTGCAGTGTTTCGGGCCGCTTGGTTTCGTGGTTGTGGAGTTATGGAGGAGACGCTAACACAAGTGTCTTGTTGTACATTTAATACCAGCAATCAAGATTCGCAGCTACGCTCGTCTGAAGGAGCTGTGATTGATGTGACCAGTGTGTAGGCTTTAGATGGTATGCTTTGTGCATGGAAATGCAAAATGTGTGTTTTGTTTTTACTACTATTCTCATTTACTCTGGGAATGAAGTCTGTGAACAATCACACAAAATTGGACAGTTTGAACATTTTATTTCTAATTTGGCCTAATCCTGACTTTTTTTTTTTACTTTTTTTTTCCCTGCAAATTACTACCTCCTGTTTTTATTACCACCGCCGTGGACGGAGGTTATGTTTTCACCCCTGTCTGATCTGTGTGTCTGTCTGAACAGAATGTGTCAAAAATTTAGGATGGATTCAGACAATTTGGTGGACTGGTGGAGTGTGTGACCAGGATGAATGGATTAGATTTGGGTGAAGATCCAGATTGAGTAATGGGGCTAAAACCAATACATAGCACAATATCTCAGAAAGTTAAGGACTTATTCAGACAATCTGGTGGACAGGGTGGGTTTGTGGCCATGATGAATAAATTGCATTTTGATGAATGTACGGACGGAGATCCAGCCCGTCGGTGAAATACAAAATGTTAACCATTTGGCCTGGCGGAGGTATGCCCTGACCCGAGTTCCGTTCTAGTTTTTTTCCCCTGTATCAGATCCAGCATTCCATTACAAATCGTAAATTCTGTCTGCTTTCCACCATCACAGAAAATCGATGGTGATAAATGTTGCTTGTAATGTTTAGGATAGTTGCAAGTAATATTTTTTGCTTAATAAACTCGGTGCACTCATGTGTTTGCAGAATGGACCACCCGGGCCAGGCGGACCTGGAATGGGCCGTGGCAGAGGACGTGGATTTGCTCGTAACGACTGGATGGGTCCACCTGGTGCTGTTCCAGATCAGTTCAGCTATACTGTACCAACCAACAAAGTTGGTCTCATCATCGGCAGAGGTGAGCCAAGAAGTTTTAAGTGTTGTGAAACGTTGTCTTGTTTGGATAACGTTTTTATCTCGCCTGTTCGAAGAACAGAGAGCAAAAGCGATACCCCCGGTGTGAGCATCAGCGTCAGCGTTAGCGTGAAAATGTTAAAGTTTTTGGTGCAAGTTATTTAAAAGCTTGCCATTCATTTATTATCTGTACGAGGATGCTGATAGTTGGCATGGAGGTTCCTTTGGGGTATACTATTGGTGTTGTGAAGTTGAAATTGACAAATGATTTGAAATATTTTTAAAATTTCAACCTAAGATTCTGTCAAAGCCACCCAATGCTCGCCTGTTTATACTAGACGCTTGCCATTCATTTAATATGTGTACTAGTTTACTGATTACAATATACAAATACATATATTGCTTTAAAATTATTTGGATCAGACTTCACTGCAATGCTTTAGAAAAAATATTATTAGACTCGTCTTTTAAAAACGATAAATGTATAAACAGGCGAGCATTGGGTGGCTTTGACACCAACTCTCTGGTTCTATTTTAACGAGCAAATACCATCCGTCATCTTGCTCACTCGCATATACACAGAGAAAGACAGAGCCAGATAAAATATACACAGTCATGCGTCACTTAACGACTGGGTTACGTTCTGAGAAATGCGTCGTTAAGCGAATTGGTCAATAAGCGAGGATATATTTTTAAATGTTTATACAGTCGTGTACTGTAATAAACAGAATCGAGAAAATCAGCTCTAATATAC
>NC_140961.1:163922188-163927188 GCF_056783735.1 Eptatretus burgeri
TATATATATATATATATATATATATGGATATATATATATATATATATATATATATATATATATATATATATATATATATATATATATGGATATATATATATATATATATATATATATATATATATATATATATATATATATATATATATATATATATATATGGATATATATATATATATACATATGGATATATATATATATATATATATGGATATATATATATATATATATATTTTTTTTTTTTTACCTACGGATCTTTTACCTACGGTACATTTTACCTACGGATCCCTGAGTGCGACATTCATGGTATTCGTGTCCCCAAAATAAATAACCTGAGGGCTGAGTAACTACCTAAACAAACTCACTCACACGGACGACTTAAATAAAATTGCCGGCGCGAGGACAGACATGCCGGGGGCGCACTCATATTTACAGTACATCTTAACCTTAACTTACAAATTTTACACTAAACCATGGCCCAGGATCAATGGACTCTGCAAAAAGAAAGCAGTTAGCAGGGAGCCAGGCTGCTCGCATGCAGTCAATGGCTCAAACAATGCAGGTGACAGGGAACGTGGCCGGCTGCTCACACGCAGTCCAAGGCCTTCCCTTTTGAACTGAGCGCAGTGAACCACAACGGTGCATGGGCTGCACAAACGCAGTCTCCGTGCCAGCTCAAGTGGCACACGCAATGAACACAACGAATGGATGGATGAATGGATGGACGCAAACACTGTGCACGGGCCGCCACTGCAGGCCCGTGTTGTAGCTGCCAACAGGGCAGTTCTTGCAGCTTGCAAACTGTTGCTTTCTGATCCTCGCGCACAAGGCAATGAACAGGGGGGGTGGGCAAAGCAAAAATTGAACGGGGCTGGTGAACAGGGGCAGTGGGCATGGCATGGCAAAGGTGATCAGGCAAACACAGCCCGCAGAACAAGGCCGCTGCAGGCAAACACAGCCGGCAGATGAACTGGCCGGCACAGGCCTTGCAGAAAACAGCTGCAGACGATCCGGCCGGTACAGGCCTTGCAGCACAGCAGCTGCAGCCGATCCAGCCGGCACAGGCCTTGCAGCAAAACAACAGCTGCCGATGAACCTGGCCAGCCTTCGCCGTTCAGTGGAGGTTGGTGGAGGGAGTGCGGTGGTGCTGGCCACTCGGAAGGCGGGCTCGGACCTACTCTACGGTCTCCCTCCCAACCTATCGCCTTTGCCTGTCACTGTCTATACCCACTCCCTTAATTTGTCAAACCCCAATTTAGCCCCAACTTATTTTTTTATTTTTACTTCCCCACTATAAATCGTTCCCTAACCCCCTTTATCGTCTTTGTTCGGCTAACCTATCCTGTCACCGAGCCTACTCCCAACCCCTACGTTCCCTTCCCGGAGGGGAATAAGGGAGAGCTAGCGTCCTGTGTCGAGGCCCAACGAAGCCTCAGAATGGCCTCCCCAGACTTCAGCGATCTAACCCAAAGTGGGTCCAGCGGCCCACAACGAGAGCGAGGGGATGGATGGTGCGGAGGGGTACACTTCCTATCTACCCTAACCATTTAAATGTTGAACTACCCCGGGGCTTTCAACAAGCGCCTCTCGCTTAAACTATTGGTTCTAACAACCCAGATTCCCGTCGCCTGTGTTGGTGTCCTCACAATTTCGGGCCTCGCCCCCCAATTTTCTCTCCGTGCCCTCACACGGTCTCTGGGGACGCGTGGCTCCCCTTGGCAGGCACGACCCTCTGCCGAATCTCCCGCTATGGCACCCCCGGGCACTACACTGCCTCCGAGCCTACCAGCTCCCTAAACACCGGGGAGTGCCCCCCATGGCACCTCCCCTGAAACGCACACGTGGCAGGCTGGCTTCCCAGGCCCCTTTCCGAGGGTCACCCGTGCCCACAACACTGCCCACGCGGCTAATGGCGCCCCGGGCCCCCGCACCAAGCAGGCGCACCCGTGCCCACTACGCTATCCCGGCCCCCCATGGGCCCTTGGCCTACCACGGCCGACTAGCCTGGTGCCCGGGGTACCCACTCAGCGATACTCACCTTTCGCAGCCACGCTCCCAGCCTGTCAACAGGGCTCCTGCACCCCTCCAAATGGGTTTCGAGCCTACATTCACACCAACAACAAAACGACCTCCATTTTTCAATTTAACTAACCCCCTAACTCACTCTACACTGACCCCGGGGTCCCTTGGGCGGGAGTCACTCCTCCCCCAATCACTCATCGCACCATGCATTCCCCATTCGCTCCACTCACACAGACCCGCTGGCCTCACTCACTCACCATGTACTCACCTCACAATTCTTCAACACACACACACACCGCTGAACTCTGCCATCCTTCTAACTACTTCCCCAAACTAACTCGTGCTCCCACGTCGTCCCTTAAACTAGTAGCACGTTCCTTTTAACACTACGTAGCTAAACTACGTCAACTCTACACATCCAAAGGCTGTCACTGTCTCCAAATCTCTAAAATAACTTTTATTTCCCCACCTAAAGCTCATCTAAATCCCTCTAACTAATCCATTCCACGGACTCCATGAGGACTTACCCCTGCCCCATGAAGTCGGTCTCGCTAAGCTAACCACTTCCCCCTAACTAGTTTCCATCCTGTGCCCAGGTAAGGGGGTCTTCCACCCCTTGCCCGGGAATCCTGTGCACCCGAAAGTGAGGCTTGCTTTTTTTTTTTTCACATGTGCAGCACCAGCACGGCAACTCGCAGCTCGCGCACTTTGCACCTGCCCGTGACGTCATGCAGCTGCACGTGTACCTCGTCCCTCTTTGGACGGTACCATCCGGCAGGGATACCCTTCCTGCCGGATTCCAACCCCGCGTGCAGCCATGACGTCACCGTGCGCATAAAAAAAACACAAGCCCCACGTCTCGAGGGGTTCCCCACGCGAACACATGTGCCCTGCCCGTTGGAGCTCAACACACCCGCTCGCGTGGAGAACCCGTCCGGTCCAAATTCGTTTCCCTGCCTAAACTTTGTCCGTCGCGGGATCGGCAACATTCACCGTGCTCGTTTCCGGACCGGGACTTCACTCTCGCAAGCGAGCGCGTGGGGGCCTCGTGCGTTGCACAGCACGGACCTCGTGCTCGCTGCTGGGTGAACCCGGCACGGTTCCCGAAACAGCTGCAGCCGCTACTCGGCTTTTGTCCCTCACATGTCGCCGTCGTAGTCTCCATTCCACCCACGCACACCTGCGTGTTACGACGCTCACACTCCACTCCATTAAACTCACACCGGGAGACGCGGCTGCATGTTCACACATGCCGACCGACATCTCCCTTACACACAGCGACCTTGCACACGCTATCTCTCTCACACTCGGCCGCTCACTCACGCATGCCATTTCCCTTGCACACGTGGCTCCACTCACTCGCGGCCTTTCACTCACTCGTGCCATTTCCCTCACACAAACCATACCACTCGCACACGCGGGGGCACTCGCCCGCGGTGCCTCACTCATATTGGCCGTTTCACTCACACACACGGCGACACTCACACACGGTGCCTCATCCACACACGGCATGCTGGGAAGCACGCCCTTTGGCACACTTGCCACCACATCACTCACACACGTGGGGGAACTCGCCCGCGGTGTCTCACTCACACACGCTGCGGCACTCGCCCGCGGTGTCTCATCCATACTGGCGGTTTCATCCACACACGGGGACGCACTCACACCTTGCACCACACACACAGGGACAACCACACTGGGGATTTGTGTCCCCACAAGGGTCTCCGGGGCCTCTATACCCCCCAAGCTCTCCGTGCACCTGTCCACAGCACCCGTCCCCTCAACCTCTTAAAGCACGACCGAACCTACCTGGTCGTGACTCGCCTCAAGGGGGCATACTCCCTCCCCTCGTTCCTGGAGGAGGCCATCCAGCTGCTCGCACCGGGTCTCGACCCAGTCCGCCAGCTCACCCCCATTGTCCTCCACTACCTCCGTGTGTGTGTGCGCGTCTCTAACCTTGTCTTCATCGTGTAGTCTTCCCTCTATCATTCCCATCTCCCGTGTCTCAACTATTATTTCCGTCTCTTCCCTTGTTATCTCCCTCGTGCACGTCTCCGTCACCCCAATTAGTTTTTCCCTCTCGGTTACCGTCACTCTTCTCGCCACGACCCTCGCCCAACACGTCTCCCGAATTACTTTGTCACCCGCCTCCACCGCGGGCCCGACAGCCGTTGCGCTCCCTCCCAGCTCGCCCGCTCCCACACGTGGAGCCGCCATCTTAAGCTCCCCGGTTACTGCCTTCATGCCCGCCTGCAGGCTTCGGCCCATGCTCTGCGTCTCACCCCGCAGCCCTTTCATTTCTTCCTTCATGTTTGTTTCCATTTCGTTCATTTGCTGTGTATTCGCATCCATTTTCGTTTTCACTTCGTTCATTTGCTTGTTCATGCCTTTTATTTCGTTTTTCATTTCATTTGTGTTTGTATCCATCCTCGCTGTCATTGCCGCCAGCATGGCGCACAGCTGGGCCATGTCGGGTGCGCTTGGGTGAGCCGATTCGGCAAGGATCGGGGGGTTTTGGTGGAGAGGGGGAGGGGAGGTGTCATACACCGCGGCCGCCGCCGCACCTATTTCGGGCTCTGGGTTCAGTTGGGGGAGTTCGTGTTCCTGCACGGGGTTTTCATCCTGGACCATGGATTCTACGCATTCTAAATCCATTTCTAATACCCCCGGCTCCCGCTCGCCTTGAGACGCCATCTTATTTCTCGTAAAAGGTTAATTTGAATCGCTCGTAATTTGGAGGGAATCGGGGGTCGCTCCTCTCACCCCTGGACCGATTCCCGTGAATTTAGCTGGAGACAGGAGAGCCCGTTTTCCCGCTCTCCGATACCAGTGCCGCGAGGAGGGGGATGGGTTTGTGTCCCACTCCTGACTCCAGTGTTGCGGATTCACACCCGCCGGCGTGCGAGCGGCCACGTAACTCGAATCGCGGCATGTCGCTCACCGGACGGACAATCCCGGCGTGACCCTCTCGGACTAAC
>NC_140961.1:163939688-163952188 GCF_056783735.1 Eptatretus burgeri
GTGTCCACCAAGTTTCGTCCAAATTCATCCACAACTTTTTGAGATATCCTGCACACAAACAAAAAGACAGGCAGGTGCAACACTTGGAAAATATAAAGCAACATCTGCATGAAATCCACCCAATGATAATTTATGAAGAGAAAATTAGAAAACCTCTCGCAAAAGCGCCAAACTTCAAATGCTCAGGCCCGGATGGGATTCCAAACTTCTGGCTTTTTGAAGGTTTAACAAAAAAAAAAAAAACATTACGGCTGCCAAATCGTGTGACCGATGACCTCATCAATTTTTTTTCTGTGGACCCTTTTATCCCAAGATGACCCTCACATATTTTCATACTGATTGGATGTACCGTTCTACATATGCAGTTATGACATCATAATGAAGGCACCTATGGGTCATGAAAAAAAAAATCCCTCTTATTCCCATGATGAGTACTTACAATGTCCCAAGTTTCAATTTTTTCCTTGGTGCAGTTTCAGAGATGCAGACGTCCAAAGTTTTCCATTATTTTTCATCATGGCTAACCTACCACATGACCTATGACGTCATTATCAATAAAATGTTCTGCATGAGTAATCTTTCCGATGGTGAAAATTTTGTCTCAATCCGATCGATAAGCGGTTACGGAGAAAAACATTGAAGTTCTGTGCATTTGTGTCTGTTTATCTGCCCGTCTGTCTGTCAGCAAACGGACCGTCTCCTCTGGCGAGGGCAAAAAAAGGAAATCTACAAAAATAAATGTCAGCAGATGCACTCTAACAAATGGGAGAATGACAAAAGAGCAGGAAGATAAAAAAAGAGCTTGGCAGGATAGGGATAGACAAGGAAGGCTCTGGAATAGCTAAGTGGTCAAATTAGTTTGGACGGAGAACGAGTCATCATCAATGCCCAAGACCAGGGACTGCACCAATGTTTTAAAGAAAATGGTGAGATTGGACAAATGCAGGATTTGCAGGGGAGAAACAAAGTACCAGTCACTTCCTTTTGGGATGGAAAAAAACTCATGTCAGAACAGCTGGACACAGAAAGACATGACAGTGTGGAGTAATTCACTGGGACATTCGTAAATATTTCAACATCCCGGTCCCAGAACAATCATGGAAGCACAAACCAAATCCGATCCTTGAAAATGATCATATAATGCTCACGTATGACAAGATGATCCCATCAAGTGTGGACATTGCAAACAAATCACTGCGTCTGGACAAGGTGCTCAACCACAAAAAGGAAAAGTCAGCATTGTTGATCCAGGTTTCAGTTCCCAATGATTTTGGTCATTTTCCTGATTTCTGCAGCATTTAGTCCAAACACCAGGATCTGAAAAATGAGGTGAAGAGCACTTGGAAATTGAAGAAAGCTGAAATGATACCAGTGATAGTCGGAGCTACAGGGATGATAAAGAAAACCCTTACTGAGTATTAAAAAATCATTCCAGGGAATGTCACTACAAACGAGTTACAAGTGGAGGTTGTCAGAGGTTCAGTGAAGATTCTGAAAAGAGCCCTTGGAACGAGGTTATGAAAACGAAGTTTCACAGTTTGGTTCATAAATCATAATCCTTCTCCAAATAGGAGGTGGACATTTTGAGTTCTGGGAGAACTTTCTCTCACCTTCTGAAACCCACAAATGGAGATAACAAACAACTGGTGAAAACATAACCTCCTTCCACCTTCGGTGGTGGAGGTAACAATCACGTGTTTGTTCTTTTATGGTGGAGAGTATATTTCTGTTTTTAATTTGTAACATTTGAATAGAAGCAATACAACCTTTTAGATGCTGGAGATGGGTATCGTGGAGTCCTGACAAGTTGATTAGCGTGAATGGTTTGAGGAAACCATGATTATTGCTTTCTCTCTGCAGGGACCTCCCGGTCCACCAGGTCCTCCTGGTGGCCCAGGCCCATTTCATCACCCTGGTCCATATCCTGGCCCTCCTGGACCACATGGACCTCCTGGCCCACACGGTCCTCCTCAGCAGTGAGTCCATGCAATAGTGTAGATAACAACCTCGGTTCGTTCTCTTGCACACACTTTTATTCTCTTTAATTAGTAAGTTTATTTGGAGAACTTTTATTCGGCTCATCTTGCTTATTTTTGTTTCCCCGTCGGCCAACCATGACCACTGCCATCAGCGGCCCACCACCACCACCTCAACCTTATCCTGGGGGACAAGGTTGGGGCCCACCATACCAGCCTTGGCAGCCACCTGGTCCTCAAGATCCAAGTAAGATTTGGGAATGGCTTTTGTATTGGCTTTAAAAAAAAAAAAATTTTTTAAGCCATTCTGTCCATTTATGCTTATTTGGTCTTTTGATTCATTGCTCAAGGAGACACTTTAACTTCTGTCGCATTTTCAGTGATTGATTGTACAAGATTGAGGCTTTTCAGATGTACAGACGAGCTTACTTCATAACGTATCGTGAGCTGGAGCATTTTGTGCAATGGTTGAACAATTTGTGCAAGCTCAATGCCCTGTTGATTAGGGGGATTTATTCTGCTCAGCTGGCCCGATTTTGTAGCATTTCTATTTGTTCACAGGTAAGGCAGCAGTGGATGCTAATGCAGCTGCATGGGCAGCTTATTATGCCCAGTATTATCAACAACCAACACCACAGCCTGCCCCACCACAGACTTCACCCGCACCACCTGCCACAACTGCCCAGCCTCCAGGCCCAGGTGGAGCCCATTGTTCAACTTGTTTGTTGCTAATAGTTGGTTGTCTGTCTTGATCATGGTCTAATATTGTTCTTACTTGCATTTTTATTAGAGTAGTTTGAACACACCTTTTTCTTTTTCTTTTTTTTTTCTTTCTGACTTTGCATTTTCATTTCCTCTAGCTCCTGAACAGCCCCAGCCTGCTCCAGCTAATGCTCAGCCTGATTACACGAAAGCATGGGAGGAGTATTATAAAAAGATAGGTACGTATCGTCATAGCACGAATTGCATCTGTATGTGATGCAAGTTTGTCATGCAAGATTTTTCTTTGGTTTGGCATTTTGGTTATATTTGTTCTTCATGCTCGATCGAATTTTAATACTTTAGATTCGCGCCTTTTCCCCTCCCCCGGCGTGTAGGCATGTGCGCACCTACTGCAAGTCTGCCCTCAGGTGTGGAGCTGCAATCCAACTTGGCTGGTGTGTTTCACTCGGTGGTGTTTTCCTGGTGTTGGGAGCCAGGAAATGTGGGTGCCGTATTTTTTTTCCATTTTCGATAATCTTTTATGCAAATCGACGCCATGTGCCCGTTCCACAGGTCAGCAGCCTGGAACACAACCAGACTACACAAAGGCTTGGGAAGAGTATTACAAGAAGCAGGGTGAGTGTAAGTAACCGCATCATATTCTTCTTTATTCTTTGTATCGTTGAATGAAAATGTTCACAAACACAATGCATTCCTTGCGAAACATTAAAAGCATGTTTTTAACAAAGCTGCTCCCATCACATTCTAACCGCTTAGTCTTTGTTTCAGCTCAAACCGCCCAAACGACCGCCGGTGCACCGCCCGGCCAGCCTGATTACTCTGCTGCTTGGGCCGAATACTATCGACAGCAGGCGGCCTATTACGGACAATCCCAGCCTCCTGCTGGACCCCCAGGTGTTCTTCCAGGGCCGGGAGGCCCACCCGCTCCGGGGGGCGGAGCCCCAGCTTCTCCCGCCACTCAGCAACCGCCGCCCCCAGGGCAGGCTCCACCGCCGGTACGAATTTGTCAGGCCGCACCTTGTTCTGCACACCGTGTGCTTTCCACTCGTGCACACATGTCCCCCTTTGTGTCTGTAAACAGGTTCCTGCTACTGGTAGGTGCTATTTTTGTTTTTGTATATTTCTGTGTGCTTTTGTGTCTTTGCTGTTTCTGTTTTGTCTTGTGTTGCATTTCACACATTCTTTTCTGAAGTAGTGCATGTTATTCTTCTTCTTCTTCTTCTTCTTCTTCTTCTTCTTCTTCTTCTTCTTCTTATTCTTATTCTTATTCTTATTCTTATTCTTATTATTTGTAGTTCGTAGTTGAATCTGTTGGCTCTCTCTCTCTCTCTCTCTCTCACTCCCTCTCTATCAAGATTTGTGTTGGTTAATCGAAGGGCATCTGTAGTGCAAGCTTCTTGGTAATTCTCATTGGATTCTCAAAAGTTGGTTATTGAGGTGAAATTGGTGCATGTGATGCCTTACAATGGCATAGTCGCTTGCGTTTTTGTGAAGTTTCCTGTTAATCGGAGCCCTGGGAGCATTAATGTTGGGCTTCTATCCTAACCCCTCCCCCTCCCTCTCCCATTAAGTTAAAATTAATTTTCCATTTAATGACCCAACCCAAAATATATTTTATTTTTCAGGCGTTTAACAAAAAAATTAATCTGAGAACGGTGCTTTGCATAATAACGGTTCCTTGTACAATTGTGCTGATGAAGATCGAAACAGCGAATGGTGGCATGTTACCTTTGATTTAACACAGGTGCTGGCTATAAGAATGCAGACATGCTGATGGAGCCTCAAAACGGTGCGACAAACAGTTTGTGATCAAGAAGTTTCAAGTTTGGGGGCCTATTGCTTTTTCCAACTATTCAATTTTGGATTGAAGTTTCTTTTGTTGATTTTGCAATTGAAAAGTAATATTTTCTGGTGCAAAATTGAAAGTGAATTAATTGTGTAAAAGACTGTGAGTTTTTCGTTTTACTTTTTAATAAATGCAAACTTCCTTTTCACTATGGAGCGAAGACGAGCTTTACAATGGACCACCAAACGGTCTCTTGGCTGTTTTGACGGTTATAAGATTTCCGAAGGCACCGACACAGTGGCCTGCCCTCCACTTTCCCAGATAAACCAAGTTGATCGGCCGACTGGTTTGCACTTTTTGGGGCACCATGACGACCACTAGACCCATCATCCATCCATCCATCCATCCATTTGGATCAGACTCTGTGCAGAGCGTTGTTGCTGCCAAAGCAGTCTCCTTGGCTATTGGACACAATCCTGGGCATTCGCCACTCCGACACAGCATACCAGCAAGCTGGCACTCATTTTGCCAATCTCGGAAGGATGACAGGCAGTCAACCCCACCTGATATTAATTCAACAGCCGAGTGGGATTTGAACTCAGGATCCTCGGATCCCAAGCCCACCACCCTAACCATTAAGCCAACACCAGACATACTGCAGAACCAATAGCCTTGCAAGGCCAATAGCCTGCTGAAACCCCGTAGAATAATAAATGGATTTAAAGCCCCACCCCCCTCCCCCTCATTATTATTATTATGGAAAAAAAAAATCTACACCAATCGTGTCATGCATTTGGGTAACTGTGATCAATATTTCACCTGTTCACATGTTTACAATTGAATATCATTGCAAATGTAAGCTTTGTTGTCACTTTTGCAAAGATGAGATTTTCATTTTGTATCGTCGCTCGGGATAGCCTTCTCACATGACTGCAGCACGATGTTGCATTCTGGCTGCCCCAACAAATGCGAAAACTGGTCGGCCATTTCACTCTGATACTTCAGTGGTCGGTTCACTGTGTGCGCAGCTCTTGTGGACTACCTTCCTGTTATATAACCACGAGACCATTCATTGACCCAATGTATGGCTCATCTTTGCTCCAATCACCTAATAGGAAAGCCTCCATTAGATCCCCCCCCCCCCAATTATAACTAGCTTTTGACAAATAGGTAAGTTGTGTATTGGGTGCAGCTGCTGTTTTGGGAGAGGCATCATTGACAATCCACTTTTGCATGTTGCAGGGAAAATCATTTTTATTTTTTTGTCAGGTTTAAAAAAAAAAAAAAAAATTGTCAGAGTACAGTGAAACCTTACCCGTCAGATTATATGGGAATTGGCCTGTTTCAGATATGGGGGTTTCCTGCAAATAACAGTGAAAACACTTGCTCGTGTAACTCGAGTGAGAAATTGAATTAAGGTTACGAACCTCCCCAAAGACGAAGGCTGAGTTTGACCAACGTGGGATTTGAACGTGAAGATTTTTTTTTTCTGCTATTTTATTTTTGCAAGCTGAACTTTTTCCGCTTTGACTTCGAGCTAAAGAGATGTGAACTTGGCAATTGGAGCTTGCGAAAGATTGATGGGCAGTGTGAATTGGAGATGTGTTTGCAACACTGCAGTTGAAGAGTTGGAGGAGTCATTTCCATCTGTTCAAAGAGTTTCTTCATGAGGCTGTCGGCACAGCCGAGCACTCAGTCCTGCCTTGATTAAAACGTCCTATTCAACATGCAGCCAACAGTCTTGAGACTCGTCACCCAGACCGACCACATCAACCTGCGTGCCGTGATACTCCAGGCTCCTTCACTGGGTTTTACGATGATGAGCTGCACAGTGCTGCTTTTGACTCGTGTGCCCTTGACCTCCTTTTGAGCAACTCTGCCTTTTCCCGCTGTGCTGCTCTGTGTTCTGATGACGCTATGACAAAGGTTGATAATTTTCTGTTGTGGCCTTACAAGTAGCCGCAATTGAAGCAGATTTCTCTCCAACGATGTTCTTTGTGGTTTCTCATTCACGTCTTCCTTCTCTCAGCAACTTTCAAACAGGACCTGACATGTCTCGTTTTTACTCCAACTCCCATTTTATTTTACTTTTTTTCTTCCTTTTTTGTTTTTTACTTACGAAATCTTTCGATTTCGTAAGTATATTGATGACTTCCGTCCTCTGTTTGTTTGTGTGTTTGTTTGTAGGCACGATAACTCGAGAACGGAAGAAGCTACCAATGTCAAATTGCACCACGTGATTCAGGAGGGTGATGGCTAGTGCTGATTAGATTTTGTTGAAAATCGGTCAATGGTCAAGGTCACAGTGAGGTCAAAAATTCGATTTTTGATGGTTTGGTACAGAATCATCAGAGAAACTTCTGGTTTGCGTCGCTACCTTCTCGCGAGACAGCTTTTATTAGACAAGGTCAGAGGTCAAGTTGACGATTTCGTAAGTACCAGACTATGACTGCTTGTTTGTACCTTGTCGAGGCTCGTATGAGAGCAAACGCACAACGCACAGCAAGGGGGGCATGAGACAAGAGGGGTGGGAAGGACAAAACAGTGGGGAACAGAGACATTAGGAGATCTGTGGAAGGGAGAGGGATGGGGTGGGGAACATGGGGGAATACAAGATGGACATTACAGGGACTTTCAGGAAGGAAAGCAGGGAATTTGAAGGAGGTGGGCTTGGGTGGATTATCGGGGGTAGAAAAGATCGAGGATTTGGATGGGGGATGATAGGTGGTGGTGAACAGCTCTTTTGGAGGCCTGGAGGAAAGAATGGGATTGAATAGAGTGAGGGAGTTTATTCCAAAGTGGGGAAAAAGAGGAATGAAAGAGTGAATGTGAGCTCTGATTCGTGATTTTGGTAGTTTTGCCAGAAGGGGGTTGTTGGCAGACCTTGAGCGCCCTGTGGAAATGTGGTGGGGACAAATCACAGAGGGAGCAAGGGGGGGGGGGCGACGCTGGAGAGAAGACGGTCGAAGGCAGAAAGACCACCGACCAGCCTGCGGTGAGAGAGTGAGAGGCCCAGAGACTCAGCTTCATTACAGGAGATGCCAATGATCCGAAATGACTGTTTCCACAGCGTGAAGCTGAGAAAGGTGGGAGGCAGGAGCACCAGCCCAAAGGGGAGAGCAGTACTCCAGGCTGCGGGCGAAAGCTTTATAAGTGGTCAGGAGCTCAGGTGGGCCGAGGAAGGACTTTGCACGACGGAGGATTCGCAGTCGGCGACGGGCTTTGGAGGTGAGGTTTGAAATGTTTTTTTCCCAGGAAAGGTCATGGCAGATAGTGAGACTCAGAAGCTTGAAAGAAAGTACTTCTTCCAGAGGATTGTTGAGAAAGTGGATTGGGGGGGGGGGGGTTGTTCTTCGTGGTCCTTTCGGAGAGACATCGCGGGAGTGTGATATTTGTATGGATTGAAAGACATGTTCCACGTGTTGGACCAGTTTGTGATTTTACCCAGATCTGCAGTGAGCGAAGAAGCTGCTGCTTGCCAGTCTGAGGGATGACCGATGGTACGGCAGAGGGTGGAGTCATCAGCAAAGAGATATAGAGGATTTCCAGTGAGTCAGAGAGATCATTGATGAAAACCACAAAAAGAACAGGTCCCAGAATGCCACCCTGAGGAACTCCAGCCGTCACAGGAAGAGGGGATGAAAGAACTCCATTTGGGGCTACACATTGACTGCAACAGGAGAGGAAGTCTGCGAGCCATGAGTGGAGATGGTCTTGCATACCATAGGAAGAGAGTTT
The DNA here is from genome assembly GCF_056783735.1 of Eptatretus burgeri. NCBI lineage: Eukaryota > Metazoa > Chordata > Myxini > Myxiniformes > Myxinidae > Eptatretus > Eptatretus burgeri. The sequence goes on from NC_140961.1 coordinate 163,947,912, forward strand.
GGTGAGCTGGACAAGGTGCCAGACCGTGTCAAAAGCATGTGATATGTCCAGGGATACGGCTCGGATTTCATGTCTGGCATTGAGGACTTCCTTCCATTGTTTGGAGAGCAGAAGCAGCATATCCAGGGTCGAGTGACCTGGTCTGAAACCAAATTGATGATCGGTAATCAGGTTATTGGAGTAGAGGAACGATTTAATGTCTGAAGCGATGATGGATTCCATAACCTTGCTGATGATTGGCAGAAGGCTGATTGGTCTGTAGTTGCAGGGATCTGTTTTTGCACCTTTTTTATGCAGGGCAGTAATGTTTGCTGATTTCCAAGCAGATTGCAGATGACCTTGAGCAAATGAGAGGGTGACGAGAACAGAGAGAGGGTGAGCAAGAGCAGAAGAGCAGGTTTTTCGGTCACGTGGGTTGATGCCGTCTGGACCGGTTACAGAATCTGAGTCGAGGTTTGACAGCAAGCTCTCGAACTTGTCAGGAGAACAGGACACAGAGTTCAGGGACAGTTGGGTGCGACTGGATAAAGTGGGGAGAGAAAGCAATGGGTTTTGGACACAAGATTTAGCTGCGAACACAGAGTTTAGGCATTCAGCCTTTTCACGTGCGGTATCAGCAGCGCGGCCATTTGAGGTAAGGGAGGGGATGGAGGTGGAACACACAACACCAGAAACAGATTTGATTAGATGCCACCAGGATTTTGAAGAGGGAGAGAGGTTTGAAAGTTCAGACTTGAACTTAGAAAGATGTTGTTTTCTTGGCTCTTCTGAGGGTAGATACACACTTGTTCCGAGCTTTATGGAAGGAACTGAAATTACCCTCAGTTGGGTTTGCTTTCCATGACGCAAATGCAGGTTGTTTCAGGACACCTGCCTCGCCACAAGATTCAGTGAACCAAGGGCGGGAGGAAGGGTAGGACAACTGAAGACGAGAGTGGATAAATCTGTGCATGAGTGAGAGCAAGTTTCTTTGAAAGAATTCCCCGGATGAGTTGATGTTTGAGAAAGTCGCGATAGGAGACCAGTCTACAAGTTTGATGGCTGCTTGGAGACCCTGCCAGTCGGCTTGAGTGAAATGCCAGACTTGACGGCGGTGAGGTGGTTCTCTGATAATAGCCAGAGAGATGTCCACTTTGACAAGGACTTGGTCAGAAGAACCGATTGTAGCGAAGGAAGAGCAGCAGACTTTGTCAGGGAAATTTGTCAAAATCAGATCCAGAAGAGATGGAGTACCATTGGTTGAGATCCGGGTCGGGTAGTTGACCGATTGAGTTGGTCCTAATGAGTCGCTGAAAGCTTTTTCTGAAGCATGACAGGTGAGAGAGGTACCCACACTGAGGCAACTGGAATGATGACAATTGAAGTCGCCACATATGAGGAAGAGAGAGAGAGTTCAGATGAGAAGATAGGAGTTGATCCATGTTTTCGGATCATCATGTGTAGATGGAGTTATCACTGTTTGGTGGACGGTACAACACACATATGTACATGAGGTGGGAGTGGAGGTGAAGCCATAGCCAGAGGTATTCCTGGGGGTGTGGGGGAGTGAGGGCAGTGCATGGAGAGTGCGGAATAGAGTGTTTGATGAAGAGAGCAACTCCTCCACCAGGACGAGGCTCACGTCTGTCATACTGAAGGAGGGAGTCACCAGGAAGAGATACTTGGGAGTCAGACACTTCTTGGGGGAGGAAAGTTTCTGTAAGGCAGATTATGTCTGGTTTGTAAGTGGCAACCTGTATGGAAAGTTCTGAAAGGTTTGAGCGAAGGCCCTGGATATTTGAGGTCCACACTGTTAATGAAGAGGGAGGGGAAGAGGCTTTGGGTGCAGGGGGTGGGAGGGTAGGTCAAGGGAAAAGGGGGGGGAGGTAAGGAGGGTTGTTGAAAGAGTGTGGGGGATTGCAGAATAGCTCGGGGAGGGGCCGGATGAGGAGGAGAAAAGGCTCTGTGTTGCTGGGGGAGAAGGGGGACAAGAGAGGGGGAAGAAGGCATTTGAGGAGGTGGAGTGAAGAGATGCTGGTGAGAGGGCAGTGGAAGGAGGCAGCTTTGTGGAAGAGAGGGGGTCATCTTTGAGAAGGATGAGTGAGGGGGGGGGGGTTAATGGTGGGAGAAAGGTGAGGAGGGAGTTCTTGAGAGAGGTGAGACGGAGGCTTGGAGGGAGAAGAGTGTGATGGTTGCTTTGAGAGGGAGGGGTGAGAGGGGTGGAGTTGGCACTGAAATTGAAAAAAAAGAATGGTTGATGGAAAGCGAACATTCATAGCAAACTGGGGTTTTTAAAAGTTTTTGGTCAGAGTTGCGATTAAACACGTTTCTTGATGGATGCAATAAAGGCGAATTCAGAGAATTGAGAGAAGAAATGCTGTAACAGATGGATTTTTTAGGCAAGGTATGAAGGAGAGGTCGAATTGAGAGCAGTCTGTTTAAACGGTAGAAGAGTAGTGCATTATGATACATTAAAGACTACCACGTGTGAAAGAGGAAGATGAAGCATTATAAGAGATAGTTTTTATTATTGTTTGAGAGAATTTTCATCAGATTAGGTCATGGAAGTGTTGTAGAAAAAATTGTGAGGTCAATGGTGAAATTGAATCGATAAACGCATTGGGTCTAAACAGATCACATGGTTTTGGGAGAAGCACTTGGCTCTGGGAGGTGTATCGTCAAAAGTGAAATTATTTATTTTAAATAAGGATTGTGTAACATTTGGAAAAGGGAAGGTTGAAGTAAAATCGTGGAAGTGTGTTGTGAATTTGGACGGTAAACGCAGTGTGAAGCTGCTGGGTCGATGGGGGGGAAGAGAGATATATATATATATATATATATATATATATATATATATATATATATATATATATATATATATATATATAGTTACAGGTGTTGAGATCAAAGGGATACAAGGAAGATTATTATTTTTTGATGTATTTTTGAAGAACAGGTAAGATTCGGGAATGGAAGGTTGTTGATTGGAAGAAATCGTGAAGGTCATGGCGAGAGAGGGTTAGCTCAGTGGAATAAAGATGGTGTGCTGGCAGGAGGAAGAAGAAGAGGGTGATGTAGAAGAAGAAGGATCGAGACTTGAGTGTGCAAGGAGAAAGATAGTTTTTTTTTTAAATTTAAGATAAGAAATGGTGTTTTGTTGAGAGAGATTGGGGACGTTGGGAAAGTGTGGAAGATAGAAATTGAAGGTAATGAAGAGAAAATACAAATAAAGACTATCGTACACTGAGGGGAACGATGGGTAGGCCTCAAGCACTTGGTAAGACAACGTCGATGAAAACTCACAAAATAGCACGATTTTTGAAACAAAACCAAACTAGGAACACAAGTAGCATGCAGGTAAGAAAATAAACAGTTAAAACGGGACAGATAATGACCGGAAACTCAACTTTCAGATCGTCAGCAGAGAGCCCCGAAGGAGACCTGCCAACGCTCCAAACCCAGAACCGGAAGCTTTGTGTTTTCGTTCCTCTGTGTGCCCAAAGCCTATAATGTGTGGTTATCGTTGATTTATCGATCACTTCATTCAGCATATTTCTTCACATGGGAAGAGCGCAAGAAAAACAGCATTGATGCAATTTAATTCAGTGAAGAACAGGAAGATTGCTGAGCACGCTCAAGCACTTGACCGAAGACTGCTGAGCACATTTGAGCACTTCATCGTGCTCGAGTGTGTGCTTACGAGGAAGCCACTCGATTATTGCATTCTTGAGCACGTTCTCGTATCTTTTGCGCCTGGCTGTGGGAGATGTTTTTATTTATTTATTTTTCTTGCCTTTGCTCAATGCAAATTCTGAATATCTGAAGTCTGGCCAAGTGAGGTTTTACTGTATATGTTTTTAATTTCTCCGTGTTGGTGCATCGGCAGAAACTTTTTTTATTGTATTACAAATAAGCTTGCGATCCATGCTGTCCCTGGACTATTTTATCTTTGCCTGGACTATAATATTTGATCTTTAACAGCTTTCACCATGCTCAGTGGAAAATGAGGCTTTATAAGGACTTGGGTTGATCTGCGCGTCAGTGGAAAAATGACATTTTCTCAATGAGATTTTGACCTGCATGCCAACTGCTGTCATGGGGATGGGAGTAGGGTGGGGGAGAGAAAAAGGCCGAATCGACGTTTTGCGCATGAGCCCTTCAAAATTTTTAGGGCAAAGCTTGGCCTTTGTCTCGTGCACTCACCATTGTGACAGACTGGGTGGATCAGCTCTCAAAATTTCCACATTGAATTAAGTGACGATCCATAATGAAGTCAACATGTTAATGTTAATGATTTT
>NC_140961.1:163957188-164013188 GCF_056783735.1 Eptatretus burgeri
TGAACCAACTTGCTTGTCTGGGATGCATCGAGTTTTTCTTCTTGGACAAACTTTACCTCCGCAGCCTTCCATTTAGACGCTTTGTAAGTATACAAAAACAAATCCGAATGATGAAACAAATCTTTACCTTTGCTGACATTGCATTGATTCTACGTTAACATTGGTTCATTGATGTAAAATCGATCTAAGGCTCCCTTCAACTGTATCCAAATGATTTTGCCTCTAGTGTATCCAATTGTTGCAGTTTTTTTGTTATCCTCCAACGTTCTGACACCTTGCGACAAATCGTTTTGCTGTTTGTTACCTGTTGCATATTTGTTGTTGATAACCTTTAAAAAAAAATGTTTTCTGTACATTCACAATGAAACCGTAATGTTTGTTCAGACGTCTGGCTTGTGCATATGCTGTAATGTAAAGCATGTAGCGATAACGCGGGAGGGTAGTCGGTAGTTGGGCCTTATTCGAGTGTATCTTTAAAATTGCTATACAAACCAAAGCAAGCTTTTCGGTATCCTTTGAGCTTTGACTGAACGCAGGCTGTACTGATGTAGTATAGTTTTATCTTTTAGATTCGGAATTTTGATTTTGCATTTGACCATCATTGTCTGCAGTTCGTGTTGCACTCAATTTCCATATCGAGTTAAATTTCATTGCCAAGGAAACCTTTCTCCCCCTGAATCATTGTCTTCAACATGGGATGATATGTAGAAGTCTACTTTATGTTTGCTTTTGAAATAACACCAAAATGATAAGGGCTGGATCATGTACAGAGCGAGGTGGGGTTGTCTGCGATGAAGTGCAAGACTAGCGCAAGTGCAGCCTTTGGATCCTGTTCGATGGATGTTGGTTTTCGGTTGTTTTTTTTTTTCGTTGTTGAGGTTTTGACCTCTGCAACACCCGGTAAGAACTGTTTTGAGTATCCAAGCCACTGATATTAACGTTGACTCAAAATATATTTTAAAATCCTAAAGTTGATGCAGGTGAGCAAAAGTATGCAGATTTAGCTATTTCCTTTTTTTGTTGTTGGTGAATAACTTTATTTTGTTGTCATGAGGATTATTTTGTGGGGTCTATGTGTTAAATTCTCGCTCTTAATTCTGCCTCAGTCATGTAGTGGTGTAGGAGGGGGTGGAGGTTGTGACAATGTAGTGTTAGAGTATGTTGATGAGATACTGATATGATAAGCTCTTGCAAGTTGTTTGGTAGGGCAGTACAGAGTGGTTGTGGTGAAATGTAGTTGAGACTTGTGTGTGCAACGAGTGCCGTGAATTGTAAAAGTCGTTGCTGCTATGAACCCGCTCCAAAAGGGCAAATGCAGAGGAACAACAAGACAGCATGGGTACGTATCATCATTTAAAGAGGGTTGTGGAATGTTTCCTTGTGCATCAGAGGGTAGGGATTCTCAGGCCAGTTCGGGACTTCCTTTGTAGATTGTGTGCTGTGTGCATTTTCAAAAAGTTTTTGCTTTTTTTTTGGTTTCTTCTTTTCCTCTGCTTTACATTGTAGAACCTTGATTAATTGTTTGCTAGTCAGTGTTAATGATGTCTTGTAGTTTGTAGAAACTAAGTGGTATGATTAAGCTTTTACTTGTTCAGTTTGTGCAGAATTCCAATAAAAATTGCTTCTTTTTCATTGTACTATTGGGTATAAAAAAGGGTTAATTTTTTTTTTGGGGGGGGGGGTGGTTGGAGGGGAGGGGAAGGGTTTCATCAAAAGTACTTCTGCAAATGAAAATTTGGTTAAATAGTGAGGGAATGATGATGTACATTTTTTTTTCCTTCTGGGAAAGTGATATCCTGCAGTTTAGTCGAATTTTCTTGTTTTTGATGCGTTAGTTCATAAATACAGATTTCCTCGCAAACCTATTTAAGATCACCTTTGTGCATGAGCGAAGTATTATACTGATTAGTCTTAACTAGTTTAACCCACTTCCCTGCCTCCCCTTCAAGTCTGGCCTCTTAAACTCTTAAAATGACACAGAAAAGTCAAGTGTTGGAGGGGATAAGGTTGACAAAAATAGAATATTGTATTTATTTTTTTAGATGCAGGGTTGGGGGCATCAAGTGTATAATTGAGTCACCACAAAATGGTGATTGTTTTATCACACACCCTTCACTTTGAGCCCTTCAGTCTTGCCAGTGAGAACCACAGGTGAATTGATGGAGGTCACCACCAAAATTGAACTTGAAGGGAAGTCAGTATAAGACTACTGTCATTTAGTTTTAATACAATGTTCGTTTATTCATCTTTCTGTTGTCTGGATTATTCCCTCCCTGGGTGTGTCCAGTCTTGCTGTTGTCTCTAACTTTTCAAAACCACAACCCACCACCATCTCAAGCTGCCATCCTCCCTTCAAACCTTATTTTTGCTTCGTTTGACACTGTCCTACCGTTTTGGTTTTGTGGGTGTGTTCCTGGAGCTCCTCTACATTCTTGTTTGGCTGTTTACCAGCTGCTCATTTAGCTTTTCCTTGAGCCCCTGACCTCAGAATTACAAAATACATAAAGCAAGTTCCTTAATCAGCTTTTGAAGCCTGTGTTGGTGTCCTAATATATGCCTGTTTTGTTTGAATAAACAAAATCTCACTTGAGATATCATATATATGTGGCAGGTTACCTATTAAGAAAACTGTAAACATCTACAAATATAATTAAGTTTGATGTTGTTATTCCAGAATTTGCATTGTCCTTGAAATGCCAAGAAGAATGAAAAATCATTTTCCAGTTCTGGAAAACTTGTCCAAGTCCTTGAAATTCCTGCAAAATCGAGAATATTGTGCAAATATTCATAATCTGCTAGGCCCTGGTTAGAATTGTTAATTCCACCGAACATTACCCATTTTGACCTCCCTCGGGGATTTACCATTGATGCCGCGCCAAAATGATTGACCATGGTTGCACTGACCAGTCATTTCACTGAGCAATCACTCGCTGATCACCACTATCCTAACCACTAGTACACCAGAGGAAAAGTAACCGCCTTTGGTACACAAGTGTTTCCTGTTGTCGGTAAATCCACCTCACACGTGGAGAGCATACATTTGTTGACTTCATATTTTTATGAAAATGAGGATAATGATTATTTATTGCAGTTTACTCCATGTAAGCAATCCATGTATTGAAGTGGATGATTAATGCTGCAAAAGGTACAACTTGGAATGGTTCTGTGGTATAACATGGCATGCTAAGCTTGTATATTTGGCTATGGGTAAACGTATTAATGTATTACTGAAACATTCAGTGGTGCAACAGAAAACAAACAAGGTTTCATTCTTTTGGTTTATTCTAATGTCACCTGTTGCATAAACATTTGTATTAAAAGTCTTGGAAAACAACTTTTTGTCCTGGAAATGTGGAAATTTGGCCTTCTGTTGCTGTGCGAACCATAATTGTACTCTTACATGTTCATTTTCAAATTGATGTCGTATCACTTGGTTGATTTCACATTGTTAGCTCACCTGGAATGTAGTTTCCGGGAGCTAATGGAATGCTGTGTCATCCGTCCACAAACGCTTGCAACAACTTCTCTGAAACTACACACACAATTTCAATCAAACTTGACCACAACCTTCATAACCTGGGATGTACCAAAGCTTCTTCACATAATTATTAAAATCTGGGTCTGAAGGGGTCGACTGTGTGTGTGCGTGCTTGCGCGTGTGCGTGCTTGCGCGCGCTTAAATTTTGGTACACGCCAGGTGATGAAGGTTGTCGTCAAGTTTCATCGAAATTGTGTTTGAGAAAAGTTGCCCCATGTTTATGGGTGGATGGACTGATGCCCAGATGCGCCATCCCATAATTTCCCCTTCGCTAAAAATCAGGCCCAATGGGGGGTGGGGGGTTGCCCCCCAAATTAGGTGCAGTAAAACTTCCTCCAACGTTGGGGATACGTTCTGGGATAACCTCGTATTTTTTTTTAACATGTTTCTTTGTATTAGTTTCTTTCTTTAACATGTTGTACATGTTCATTTTCATGTTCTTTCATGTTTCTTTCTTTAACATCTTTGTGCAGCATAATTAAATATACATTAAAATAAGTGTTTGTGTCATAATGGTGCTGTATTATCTATCTATAATTCCAGTAGTGTGTGTGTGTGTGTGTGTGTGTGTGTGTGTGTGTGTGTGTGTGTGTGTGTGTGTGTGTGTGTGTGTGTGTGTGTGTGTGTGTGTGTGTGTGTGTGTGTGTGTGTGTGTGTGTGTGTGTGTGTGTGTGTGTGTGTGTGTGTGTGTGTGAGTGAGACCACTGTTTCTCGACAACCACTGGTCCGATCTAATTGAAACTTGCCAGGTATATTGCTGGGGACCTGAGGATGTGCCTTTTCAAGGTTTGACATTAATCGGACAAGTGCTTCCCAACTTATTGCCATTTATTTACCAAACCAATGGGAAGACACGTTGTTGCGTGGGCGTGGCCGATGGGGAAGGGAAGCTCAGCCGCGTTCCCCATTACAGGTTACAACGTATGGGCTTCCGGAGAGTGATGACTTCGTGTATTCTAATAATTTCTCGATTTCTTATGCGCATTTATAGATAAACACAATGGCCCAAGTTATGATCGTTTTCCTATTAGACAGTGTATAAATTTCGGTAAGATCAGAGTGCTGGTATGCTCCGAACCAGGAAGTCAATTATTTTTTTGCGCGTTTTTTTTTTTCGTGTATTCTAATAATTTCTCGATTTCTTATGCGCATTTATAGATAAACACAATGCCCCAAGTTATAATCGTTTTCATATTCGACGGTGTATAAATTTGGGGAACATCAGAGTTAGCTGGTATGCTCCGAAGCAGGAAGTAAATTATTTTTTTCACGTTTTTTTCTCCTCTTTCCTCTTCTCTTTGTGTTTTTCCTTGCGATGACATTGGGAAAAGGCAAAATACGTTGGTGCTAATTGAATAATTGGCCATTAAGAATAAATTGCGAATAATCGTAACTGCCATATGCGAACTTCCGGACAGTGAGGACTTCACTTCCGGAGAGTGACGATTACTGTATTCTTTCTCGATTCTTTCTTTCTCGATTTCTGTACTTTCTCGATTTCTTTCTCGATTTTCTTAAACCCAATACCCCAATCCAGTCAGTGACGATTACTGTATTCTTTCTCGATTTTTTTCTTGATTTATCGACTTACTGTATTCTTTCTTTCTCGATTTCTGTACTTTCTCAATTTTATTAAACACAATGCCCCAATCCAATCGTCGTTTACGAGAGCGAAGGAATGGCCTGTGTAGTTGTTTCTGGCATGCGGTTTGAAAGTTGTTTTTTTTTTTTGCATGTACAGCCACGCACGTGAGAGCGAAGGAACGGCCTGTGTGTTTGTTTCTGGCATGCGGTTTGAAATTTTTTTGTTTTGTTTGCACCTATGGGCATGCACTAGTTGAAAAATAATTCACCTTATTGTGAGGTGGTTGTTGGAGGTTTGGGTGATGATTTTCTGGTGGAAGGGGTTGAAGTGCTGCTGCTCGCTGTTGAAGTAGGCCAAAATAATTGTATTATAGGCCTTTTCTTTGCTTTCTGTTTTAACTCCCTGTGAAGTTCTGTGTCGGGATTTAAAGCTGACTCAATGGCCCACTTGAACTTCAGACTTCTTTATTCATGTAAATTCGAACTGTGATCGTGCTGATGGCAGGTGGCGACTCGAATCATCCTTTGTATAAATTAAATATTAAGTAAAGTACAGTACACTAACAAGGAATAAGAATAATATAAATCTTTGGGAAAACACCAGTCACGATCGCGTAAATGCGAAACACCCTCGAGTTGGGGAGATTTTGACTCATTTAATTCGGTGTTTGTAATTGGAAACCGTGTTGGAGGAAGTTTTACTGTGTTTGTGTGTGTCGTTTGAGAAGAAAGCAATTCTGATGAAACTTGACCACAACCTTCATCATCCGTGATGCACCATTGTTTGTTCACACTTTTTAAAAAATTGGGGTGTAAGGTGGTTTACATCGGTTGTGCTCCTCAAAGTAGGTATTTGCTACAACATTGGTTCATTGGTACATTTTGCTGATCCCGTCCCACGATGATTTCCTCCTCAGTATCATTATTCTACCACGTAAGTACTCAGGGGTCTTCCCCCCATTTTCAGCTTATCTTGAACACCGTTCCGGGAGCTTATGGGATGGCGCGTTGCCCGTCCGTCCATCCATTAATACTTGAAACTTCTCTGAAAATACACGCAATTTCATTGAAACTTTATCACAACATTCATCACCTGGGATGCCCCAAATTTTGTTCACTGCATTAAAAAGATCCATAAGTATTTACTTTCTTCGCCATTAAATATTTTGTGGGTTATCCACAACTGTCAGTGGTTCCCTTGTTTTCTTATCCAGCTGCCACCAGGTGAGTATTGCCCCTATATTTTTTCAGTTGAAGCTCTGCAACAGTTATTCGATCCTTGTGAAAATGGTCAGGATGATTTTGCTCCACTTTGATCATACATGTGCTAAAACGGTAAAATTCCAAGAAAGTGCCACACTTATCTGGAGTAGCTATTTCTCCTCAGTTATATAAATGATTTGACGTGCCTTATAGATGAATCATCGTGCAGCCGTTATTATTCCTTTGAAAGTTCAAACATCCATGCTCTTGCCTGTTAGCTGTGGTCATTTATTGTTAACTCAACAAAGGAAGAAGACTGCAAGGAAGTTTTAAAAACAAATTTAACATTATGGCACTTGACCTTGAGGCCGGTCAACTTTTTGGGGTCAAAAACGTGATTTGTGTTCAGACTGTTGTCGGCTTTGACCATACTTCAGCGTAACTACATAACGATCGTTTCACTTGTCACTCCTTGCAAGTTAAGTTTGTCATTCCACACGTTAGTAAATGTGTTATTTTGCCATACTGCAACTCAGGATACGTAGGAAAACATTTTCATGTTGTGGTTATTCTTAATTGGTTCACTAAATAGTGCTGTGCTATTTTTTTTTCACTTCAAGACCTTGCCAAAAACTAGATCTGGAAGAGTAAGCATGACAAAATAATGTGCAGTGTGCGCTTATAAACCTCAGTAAAGTGTGTTAGATGCATGCAATTGGTCCTTTCCAGCCGGCCCAGCATGATAATGGAAGACGACAGGAAATGTTTTAAGGCCAAGAACCTCTGCTTCTGTGACTGCTTCATTATGTACAAGGATGGGAAAAGTAGCATAAGTGGGTAACATCCATGTTTGTGTGTTCCATGTCAAAAACAGCCCCAACAAGTGTAAAGTTTTGATGCTAAATATGAGGACTTGGCATATCATTGTTCTCCTTGGCAGGTGCAAAGCTGTGCCCTCAAAGGTACATAAACACTTTGTCCCCAAACGTGGAACCACTCGAGTGGCTTGAAATAATCATGTGTTTGCTTTGCTGGGATGGGATTGGGGTGGATTTGGTTGTATTTTTTTTGTGGGATCAGGGGTTCTCCTGAAGCACCTGTGGCTGGCTGCACCAACTAATGCTCGAGTACAAAAACACGTCTTTGTTCTACCAACTATACCTGACTTTTTAAATGTCATCCGTTGCTACCACTGGGGCAGCTGAACATATATCGTGCATGCCACATAAGGATTGTTACCTAAAATGGCCCACAAAGCCTCTACAAGAAGCTGAAAATACATGGAAACATACCTGTGACAAAGAGGTTTTCTTCTGTGCAAAGAAAGCGTTGGAGAACTCTGAACTCACCCAAAAAATTGACAGCTTTCAGCTCCTCGTTCTGCAAACTCCTTAAGACGTTCACCAATGCAAGGCCCGAAGGTTTGCAGATGTGCGCGTTCTCACCAAACCTTTGACCCAAGCTACTCATGAGTGGACTTTGAACCTTGTGGGATTACCTTATGTGAACAAGTTTGGCCATATACTTGATGGATGTCTGCTGTTGGAAAGATGATGCCATCATTACCAACATACAGGCAGATTTCCCAAAGGAACACACCGTGTTTGGTAATGGGAAGGTCATATCTGGAGCTTGTGAATGCACAAGGTAAGTTTTTAAAATGATATGAACAAGTTGGTAAACTACTGATGTGGGGATGGCCTGGACACTCCATTGGCTCAATACAACAAAAAATATTCAAAAAAAATCTATGAAGACATGTTATAAACCTATAATTTACCTACCAGTCATCTGCACAGAAATACCCCATCCAGTACCATTAATCAAACTTTGGGACATCATCGCTGAACAAGAAAAATGACCCAAAAATGCCCGTTTGTCATTCTTATTTTTATTATTTTCTGACAGCGGAACTTCAAAATCGGTTTAAGTTGAAAACTTGTTTTGAACACAAATCGACTGCATTTTATAGTGGGAAGGTGCAAACTGATCAAAATTTTAATAGCTTGAAAGGATTCAATGAAAAGTATGTAAAACTGCATTCCCTTGTGAAGGAATAGGAAGGGATCAGAGGTGGTGGGGACTATGACTGCCAGCCAATCAGCCTAATGGGGCGGAGCCGCAAGACATTTGACCAATGACCAATCGGACGGAAATGGCTGTGTTTAATGGTGGAATGCAGTCGGGGCCAAAAATATTGATAGTTGCACTATTTTCAAATAATGCACCATTTCTTTCAGAAAATTGTTGAGATTAAAATATATTTTGGTATCCACATATGTATTTCTTTTGTTTGCAGTGGAACAAATCAAAAAAAGCTGAAAATATATTAAATCTTTGCTTATTCCACACACAAATCCAAAAATGGCTTGGAGAATATTATTGGCACCCTTTAGAAGTTCAAAATAATTAGATTTCGAGCAGGTAATTCTCCTTTACTTTGGAATTGAACTCACCTGTCGTGAGCTGCAGGTGCCTGCAATATTAACATAACTCATTCAACCAGATTGAATGGAGAAAAGGAGTCATGCTGCTGTTTTTTGTCACTGTGTGTGCCACAATAAGCATGAAGAAAAGAAAGAACACCAGAGAATTGCCTGAGTGTGTCAGACACAAGATTGTTGCAAAGCATGGACAATCTCAAGGCTACAAGTCTATCTCCAGAGACCTTGATGTTCCTGTGTCCACCGTACACAATGTTGTCAGGAAGTTTAAGGCCCATGGCACTGTTGCCAACCTCCCTTGACGTGGCCCCAAGAGGAAACTTGATCGAAAATTGGCAGTTGCTCGAGGTGCTTTCTTCACCATTCAAAACAATCCTTCGCTGCAAACAGATTCAAGCTGAACTTCAGACATAATGTACGACAGTTTCAACTCCCACCATCCATCGCCAACTCAATGAAAGGGGGTTCTATGGTGGGAGACCCAGGAGGACCCCATTGCTGAGAGAGAGATGTAAGAAAGCCTGATTGGAGTTTGCCAAAATACACCTGAACAAGCCAAAATCCTTCTGGGAGAATGTCCTGTGGACAGATGAGACCAAATTCGAGCTTTTTGATGAAGCACATCATCTCTGTTTTCAGAAAACAAAATGAAGCCTTCTTAAGGCATTTTGGAGTGTAATATTCAATCCAGTGCCAGAAAGCTGGGTCTCCATCGAAGGTCATGGATCTTGCAGTCGGACAATGACCCCAAACACACTTCATAAAACACCCAGGAATGGTTCAAGACAAAATGCTGGACTGTTCTGAAGTGGCCAGCAATGAATCCAGATCTAAATCCCATCGAGCACCTGTGGGGAGATCTGAAAACAGCAGTTGGGAGAAGGCACCCTTCAAATTTGGGAGAACGGGAGCGGTTCGCACAAGAAGAGTGGGTCAAACTACCGGTAGAGAGGCATGGGAAGCTCATTCATGGCTGTAAGAAGCGCTTGACTCCAGGTATTTTGTCCAAAGGCTGTGCTACCAAATATTGTCTCGGATGTCAATAATTTTGATTTTTTGATTGAAAACTATATATTAAGTTTGGAATCAATAAGAAAGGTTCTGTAATATTTAGTCAAATAAGGAATTGTGGAGACCAAATACTTTTGTCAATTTCAACTTATTTTTCAAGAAAATTGTGAGTTATTTGAAAAAAAGTGCAAGGGTGCCAATATTTATGGCCACGACTGTATTTTATCAGGTAGGTCCGTGCAGGGCAGTCACAGGCTAATTGACAGCAACAACACACATTTCTATAAAGTACATACTGTTTGTAATGTTAGACGGTCTATAAAATATATACAGTTCCAATACAATGAGCACGCTGATAAAGTTTTTCGATAACATTTGCAAATCGGTTGCAGAACATCTTTATAATGGAGTATAGTGATACTCCAGATGGAGGGATGATGCAGGAAAAAATGGCCATCTATTCAAATGTGTACACAATGATACGTTTATGAATTGCTACAGAGTGAAGTCGTAAGCAATTCAAAGTCGTACGTTTTTTACCCTGGAGTGTTTGCTGAATTACCAAGACTTAAGAAGACACCAAAATACAGCGCTAAAGTACAATGAGAGATCGTTAAATCGTCAAGTTTGTATTTCTAATACAACTTCCCCTCCAAAACCATGTAAAACTGATCATGGGGCAGATAACAGCAATTTTGAGAGGAATCATGCAAATGATGATACAAGCATCAAATTTGGCACATTTGTTCTCCAGGGGATTCCAATCAAATCTGCCTGATTGGCCATTTGAAAATCCAAATTTTGAAAAAAAAAAAAACTTCAAAAAGTCAAGATCACGAATCGATGCTGGATGCTGGCTGAGATTGGTGAATGTTTCAGAAACATCTTCAAAGACGTTCCAAGTCTGCCATGCAGTTTTCTTCCCTTTACCGTGGAAGACAGACACCACGTCGCATCCAGTGAACGCATGGAAGTATGGGATCCCTCCAGCTTTCTCAGGCCCTATTGCAGAAACTACCTCATGGACTGGAATTAATCGTGCCTTGGCTCCTTGGCCAAAGGCAATCCACTTGTTCTCAAGACCTAGTTCCTGTAAGGATGGCAGTACAGATATTGCTATGACTAGTACGTCCGTGTCATTAGCCTAAATGATAATGGACTTGCTGCCATCCCTCGTTGCATCCCTGGTGTGTACAAATATTCGAGTGTCAGCTTCTTCATGACAACATGGAGACACAGCATCCAGTGACTTCCTTGTGTTGCTAATGGCATGTTCTCCTTTTGTGACAATGATCGTACTTGTCGTCTGTGCTTCACACATCTTTTCCGCAAGGAAGTGAAACAGCTCAATCTTGTTGCTGTCATCTCGAATAAAGCTTCTCCAGTTACTTGGGGTCTTACTGGTTCCTGTCACTTCTTCTGATTCCTTGCCCCCTTTTCGACCTTGCCTCGGACTTCAGACTTGACTTCTTGAACACATCAAACACTACGTCCACCCTCTCGTACCTGGCACCATAGGATTCCACCTTTGGGATGATGTCTTCTTTGGCATTGTCATCAAATATCTTTGAAGTGTGTGGAGGGAGGTTATTGATAAGTGCTGAGCCATCAATGATGACTGCATCTCCCCTTGGTTCTCTGTCTGGGAAGTTCACTTGCGCTTCAAGAATTTCAGCCAGCTGTGACTTCAAATTTTTCTAAATTTGGATTTTCAAATGGCCAATCAGGCAGATTTGATCAGAAAGCCCTGCATAACAGAAATTCCAAATTTGATGCTTGTATCATAATTTGCACGATTTTTCTACTATCTACTACACTATGAAGCCTGAACGACCTCACAAACTGCTGAAGCCATGATGGTGATTCTAACGTGAAAGTTTATTTTGTCTCTGGGTTAGTGCACAAAACCCAGAATTTAAAACATGAAACATCAATCGGTTTATTACGAAAAGAAATCCAACATAAATGTGCACTCAACCAAAGCAGCCCATGATTCTGAGGGGGGAAATGGACACTAGAGAACCATTCCAAAAGTGATACATATCCTAACCATCACCCAAATCAACTGAAACGGGTATTAAAACAATTAAATAACGTTGATAAACAAGGAAAGGCCATGCATCTGCTTTCGGGATATGGATGCAATTTGGTGGTGTGAGGAGCGAAGGGGGGAGATTGTTCATGTGATATTCATCACAGCCTTTATAGATGCTGAATACTGAATAATATGCAACACGCTGAGTTGAAGATTAACCAAGTGCACAGAACATCGTGTGTCAAACTAGCGGAGTATGTGAAAAGCTCAACAGACGATTGGATGAGATTTCCACACGAGCAACAAAAAAGAAAACCAGAAAAGGTATCCTTCATCCATTTAGCAATAATCTTCCAAAGACTGGTGCAAATGATGGATACTTCATCGGAAAGCAAAACAAACAAACACGGTCCAAATGAGTTAAAATTACAAAAAAAAAAAAAATCAGCAGATATACTCTGCTAAATGGGAGAAATGACAAAAGAGCTGGAAGATTTAAAAAAGAGCTTGACAGGACAGATCGACAAGGAAGGCTCTCTGGAATAGCTAAGTGGTCAAATTAGTTGTGATGGAGAACGAGTCGTCATCAATGCCCAAGACCAAAGACACTGCACCTATGCTTTTAAGAAAATGGCGGGATTGAGCCAACCGCACAAATGCAGGTTTTGTCGGTTAGAAACAAAGTATCAGTCACTTCCTTTTGGGATGGAAAAAAACTCATGTCAGAACAGCTGGACACAGAAAGACATGACAGTGTGGAGTAATTCACTGGGACATTCGTAAATATTTCAACATCCCGGTCCCAGAACAATCATGCAAACAAACCAAATCCAATCCTTGAAAATGATCATATAATGCTCACGTATGACAAGATGATCCCATCAAGTGTGGACATTGCAAACAAATCACTGCGTCTGGACAAGGTGCTCAACCACAAAAAGGAAAAGTCAGCATTGTTGATCCAGGTTTCAGTTCCCAATGATTTTGGTCATTTTACTGATTTCTGCAGCATTTCGTCCAAACACCAGGATCTGAAAAATGAGGTGAAGAGCTCTTGGAAATTGAAGAAAGCTGAAATGATACCAGTGGAAAGCTGGTCATGCTGATGGTTACCATACCCAAGGACAGCGTTTCTCAACCTTTGATGGCCCATGGCCCCCCTACCGAGTCGCTTAACATTCGTGGTCCCCTGCCCTTCAATAAAAGATGCAGATTTCGTTTTATGAAATTTATTTACTCAGTCTTACAAGATAAATCAAAGTAAACATTTTTCTAAGCAATACAATCAGAGACACTTGCTGTTGGGCTCTGACGAAGCCTCATGTCCGGCTCCGTCTTGGACACAGCAAGGCGAATATCGTTCCCAACGTCAGGACGGTTTCTGGACTTCGTTTTAATCGTCGCAAGGTCAGAAAATCCAGATTCGCAAAGATATGTTGTGGCGAATTGAATGAGCATTACGGATGCCTTCTTGCTGAGTAGTGGATACGCATCCTGAACAGACAACCAGAAGGTGGAGTGGTCTTCTTTGTAACTGAAGACCAGCTTCATTGCTTTTGAAACCTTAAACTCTGCCAGCTCCTCTGCTTCGTCTTCAGTTGGTTCAATTTTAGCGTTAAATGGGTCTTTGTGCCACGGAACATCCAACGGTGCATTGTCGAAATACGATTTGAACTCAGCGGAGAGATTGTCGAGATGTCTAGTGATGCACTCTTTGATGCCGACGGGAAGCTCAATCCTCTGCGTCTGCAGGTGCTCGTCCAAGAAAGGAAACGAGGCAGTGGACCCGGCCTTGATTCGTGCCTGCCAGACTTCTATTTTCGCAGACAGTCCGGCAAGCTTGTCTTGAACGTCACTGACTGTCACATCACGACCTTGCAAGGACTGGTTCATTTCGTTGAGTCGGCCGAATATATCGGCCAGGTAGGCGAGCATCATGACGAACTCTTCATTGTCGAAGTGGACATGGAGGTTGTTTTCGTTGTCTCGCAGGAAGATTTCCACCTCAACCCGGAGTTCATACAGCCGAGAGAGGCATTTCCCCCTCGATAGCCAACGGACTTTCGTGTGGAACAGAAGTCCAACATGTTCCGCTCGCATTTCGTTGGCCAGAAGTTGGAAGAGCCGATGATTTTTGGCCTTCGCACGATGAAGTTGATTACTTTGACCACGACGTCCATGACTTCCAGCAAACGAGGTGGAAGAGTCTTTGACACAAGAGCGTATCGGTGTAGCGAACAGTGGGAGGACGTCACATGGGGCCATTCGTTCTTCACAAGCGTGACGAACCCTCCTCTGACGCCGACCATCGCTGGGGCACCATCAGTACAAATGTGCTTGAAATTCTGCCAACTGAGTCCATTAGCTTCAAAAAAAAAAAGAGTCCACAATAGCTTTGATATCTGACGCTGTCATTGTGGTTGGTAGGGTATTGCAGAACAAGAAATCTTCCTTCATCTTTCCCTTTCTCTCGTAGCGAGCGAAGGCGATCAACTGGCTCTTCAGGGCAGTCGGTAGACTCGTCTAATTGAAGGCTAGCCTGGAGTGTGCTTTGTTTGATTTCGGAGCAAACTTGACGGCACACATCAGCGGCCATGTCGTCAATCCGTCGTCGGATCGAGTCATTAGAGAGCGAAACTTGCTGGATCTTCTTTTTTGCCTCTGGTCCGATCATCAATTCCACCATTTTCTCTGTACATGGCTTGATAAGGTCCTCAGCAATAGTGTGCGGCTTCTTGCACCGCAATTCGGTATGCCACTTCGTAGCTGGATTGAAGAGCATGTTTTTCTTCTGGCCGGAATCCAAATTTGGGAAGTGTCGCTTCACGGTCATATCGTGATCTTTTCGCAGACAGAGCGTCGATATTATCTTCCTTCCTTCCGGGATGCATCTTGTCGCGATGGTTTGAAAGTTTGGAAGGACATCGTGACGCATTTGACATCACGACCGAGCAGTGCAGACATTGCACGCAGTCCACGCCATCTCGACTGACATTTGTGAATCCAAACTTGACATAGCTGTCATTCCATTTTCGAACCTTCGACATCTGAGAAAAAAAAAATTGAAAAAAAACAAAATTCTAACGTTTTTGTAAACATTGGTTTACGATGAATGCTTTCTCTTACATTGGTTTACGATGAATGTGGGCTCCGCTTTCTCTTTTAAAATTGTGGTTAAACTCATCTACCCTTTTTACTTTGACACTATGACCGGAGACTCGTCACCTTAATTGTACATTCCAAGCTTCTGCATTCTGAATCGCAGTTTTTCGGCGTCCGCTCATGGCCCCCCCGGTCAAAGGCCGATGGCCCCCTTGGGGGGCCACGGGCCCCCGTTTGAGAAACACTGCCCACGGAGTTGCTGTGGCTGTGTCCAATATGCTGACTCCAATGAAAATTGAGGTAACACCGGTCAACGAGCGTATTTGAGAGTAAGGATTCATCAATCCTTGGGTGTCATTTCCCTGGTCTCTGTTTATGCTCCGACTGAGGCGAGTGATCTCACCGTGAAGGATGCATTCTATGCCATGCTCGAGTCTGTGGTTGATCAGTGCCCCAGGCGAGATACACTTCTAGTCTTGGGGGATTTCGATGCATCGACTGGAACTGATAGGGATGGTTACGAGACGTGTGTTGGTTCCCATAGGTCTGGAACTGTGAACCTGAATAGCACTAAGTTCCTTGACTTTGCAAGAAGTCATGGACTGAGGGTGGCTGGTTCATGGTTTCAGCACCCACAAGCTCATCGCTGGACTTGGTATTCCAACACTGGTGGTATGGCAATGGAGTTTGACCATGTGCACGTTGATGGTCGCTGGAGGATGATCCAGAACTGCAGGGTCCACCGGAGTGGTCATGTTTTCAATTGTGACCACCAGCTTGTTGTAGCAACTCTTAAGTTACACCTCAAATCCAGGAGAATGGTACCATCCCAGCCTTGGCTGGATGTTGGCAAGCTCAAGGATGAGAGGGTCGCTGAGGAGTTTGCGAACAGGCAGAGTGGAGATTTTGGGGTCTGGGTGCTTTGGGAGATCCTGAAGAGTTGTGGAGTGCCTTCAAGACCACCGTCCTTGATGTTGCTGTTGGATGTCTTGGAACTCACTGCAGGGTGAAGAAGAATTTTGTCTCTCAAGGGACACTGGATACCATTGACCAATCGCAGGGCCAGGATGAATGGCAGAGCTGAGCTGTTCAGGGAGCTGAGGCGTAAGACTGTACGTGCGCCAAGGGTGGACAAGGAGGCCGATGTACAAGGAATCTGTGAGGGGGTAGAGCATCACCTGTGGTCAAGTGATTCTCGTCCTGCTTTCAGGGGAAGTCGCGCATTACATTCATCCAAGCCCATCCCTCGGTGTACTGCAGTTAGAGCAGAGGGTGGTGAGCTCTTGACAGAGGAGTCCAAAGTGAAGGCCCACTGGGTCGGTTACTTTGAGCAGTTGTACCAGGCTGATCCACCAGTTGTTGAGTTGGACATCAGGGTTGCAACAATCCCTGTTGCTGACCCTCCAATCAACTGTGGTCCACCTTCGCTTGTGGAAACACGGGCTGCGGTGAACCGGTTGAAACGGGGTAAAGCTCCAAGGATCTGTGGCATCCTTGCTGAACTTCTCAAGGCTGGTGGAAATGCTGCACTCGTGTCGTTGCATGCAGTTTTGTGCTCTGCCTGGAACACAGGCATCATCCCAACTGACTGGAAGAGGGGCCTTGTTGTTCTTCTCTGGAAAGCGAAGGGTGATCGCCAAGACTGCAACAACTACCGAGGGGTGGCGCTGCTCTCAGTGCCGGGCAAGGTCTTTGCTCGGATAATTCTTGACAGGGTTCACCACCATCTGCTTGAGCATCAGCATCCAGAGCAGTCAGGCTTTACACCAAAGAGGTCAACGATTGACCGTATCCTTGCTCTTCGGGTCCTCACCGAAAACAGGCGAGAGTTTCAGCAGGGGCTGGTTGCAGCCTATGTTGATCTCTGTGAGCGTTTGATTCAGTGAATCGGGATGCCGTCTGGAGGATTCTTGGTCTTGATGGGGTGCCACCAAAACTGAGCGATCTGTTGTCTGAACTACACTCTGGTACTGAGAGCGCTGTGAGGTGTGGTGGTACCATCTACGACTAATTTCCAGTTGTCACTGGAGTTCGTCAGGGGTGTGTACTGGCCCCCACACTTTTCAGCACTTGTATGGACTGGATTCCCGGGAGGATGTTGGAGAGATCAAGCTGCGGTGCATCGTTTGGGAATGTCAAGACCTCTGACCTTGATTTTGCAGATGATGCAGTCATCTTTGCGGAGACTCTAGATATCCTTTTGGGGGCCCTCGAGGTGCTGAATGAGGAGTCAGAGCCGCTGGGATTACGGGTTTCCTGGGTCAAAACAATGATCCAGGCTTTCAATGACATCTTGGATGCTGCTGTCCCATCTGTGCCTGTTTGTGGTGAGGATGTTGAGGTTGTGGAGAGATTCACTTGCCTTGGTTGTGATATTCATGTCTCTGCTGGCTGTGAGCCAGAGGTCAACAAATGTCGGACGGGCCTCGGTAGTCATGGATTCACTGGATCATGGATGTGGCGCTGCAGATACCTGTGCGGGCGGACGAAAGTCCGAGTATTCAGGTCCTTGGTGTTTCCAGTCTTCCTCAATGGATGTGAGACTAGGACTCTGCCCAAGGATCTGAGACGGAGACTTAATTCCTTTGGTACTAGGTCTCTTCAGAGAATCCTTGGCTTTCGCTTGTCGGACTTTGTGTCCAACGAGTGGTTGCTGAGAGAGACTCAAAGGAGATTTGTTACCTGCATAGTCCGTGAGCGTCAGCTGCGGCTGTATGGACATGTGGCTCGTTTTCCTGATGCTGATCCTGCTCACCAGATTCTCTCAGCGAGGGAGTCTCGTGAGTGGAGGAGGCCAACTTGCCGACCACGTGCCTCGTTGCAGCAGGTTTATCGGCATCTCAAGGAGATGGGGATGGCCCATGCATCTGCCTGGGGGATGGCCAGATGGAGGCCCCTGGAGTATTGGCGGAAAGTGGACACAGCGATGCGTTACTCCGGCGCATGCTCCCATACCTGACCCTGATCTGATCTGATAGTCAGCGCAACAGGAATGAAAAGAAAACCCTTACTGAGTATTAAAAAATCATTCCAGGGAATGTCACTACAAACGAGTTACAAGTGGAGGTTGTCAGAGGTTCAGTGAAGATTCTGAAAAGAGCCCTTGGAACGAGGTTATGAAAACGAAGTTTCAGTTTGGTTCGTGAATCATAATCCTCCAAATTGGAGGCGGACATTTTGAGTTCTGGGAGAACTTTGTCACCTTCTGCAACCCACAAATGGAGATAACAACCAACCGTGAAGTTCAAAATTGTATCTCAAAGGTTATACATTTTTTTTTTTTTGTATACCTTGGTCGAGGCTCGTATGAGAGCTAACACACAACTCACAGCAAGGAGGCATGAGACAAGAGGGGCGGGAGTGGAAGGGACAAAACAGTGGGGAACAGACACATTAGGTGAACTGTGGAAGGGAGAGGGATGGGGATGGGACGGGGAACATGGCGAAGAGAAGATGGACATTTCAGGGACTTTCAGGAAGGAAAGCAGGAGAAATGAAGGAAGTGGGCTTGGGTGGATTATCGGGGGTAGAAAAGATCGAGGATTTGGATGGGGGAAGATAAGAGGTGGTGGTGAACAGCTGTTTTGAAAGCCTGGAGGGAAGAATGGGAAAGAATAGAGTGAGGAAGTTTATTCCAAAGGCGGGAAAAAAGAGGAATGAAAGAGTGAAGATGAGCAGTGATTCGTGATTTTGGTAGTTTTACCAGAAGGGGGTTGTTGGCGGACCTTGAGCGCCCTGTGGAAATGTGGTGGGGACAAATCGCAGAGAGAGCAGGGGGGCAAGGCTGGAGAGGAGTCGGTAGAAGACAGAAAGACCACCGACCAACCTGTGGTGATTGAGTGAGAGGCCCAAAGACTCAGCTTCATTGCGGGAGATGCCGATGATCTTAAATGCCCTGGTTTCGACAGCGTGAAGCCGAGAAAGGTGGGAGGCAGGAGCACCAGCCCAGAGGGGAGAGCAGTACTCCATCAGGCTACGGACAAAAGCTTTGTAAGTGGTCAGGAGCTCAAGAGGGCCGAGGAAGGACTTAGCACGACGGAGGATTCCCAGTCGGCGACTGGCTTTTGAGGCGAGGTTGGAAATGTGACTTTCCCAGGAAAGGTCATGGCAGATAGTGAGACCTAGAAGCTTGAAAGAAAAGACTTCTTCCAGAGGATTGTTGAGAAAGTGGATGGGGGGTTTTGTAAACGGTCCTTTCGAAGAGACATAGTGAGAGTGTGAGATTTGTCTGGATTGAAAGACATGTTCCACGTGTTGGACCAGTTTGTGATTTTATCCAGATCTGCAGTGAGTGAAGAAGCTGCTGCTTGCCGGTCTGAGGGATGACAGATGGTACAGCAGAGGGTGGAGTCGTCGGCAAAGAGAAATAGAGGATTTTCCAGAGAGTCCGAGAGATCATTGATGAAAACCAGAAAAAGAACAGGGCCCAGAACGCTACCTTGAGGAACTCCAGCCTGCACAGGAAGAGGGGATGAAAGAACTCCATTTAGGGCCACACGTTGACTGCGACAGGAGAGGAAGTCTGCGAGCCATGAGTGGAGATGGCCTTGAATACCATGGGAAGAGAGTTTGGTGAGTTGGGCAGGGTGCCAGACTGTGTCAAAAGCAGGTGATATGTCCAGGGATACGGCTCGGATTTCCTGTCTGGCATTGAGGACCTCCATCCATTGATGGGAGAGCAGAAGCAGCATATCCAGTGTAGAGTGACCTGGTCTGAAACCAAATTGATGATTGGAAATCAAGCCATTGGAGAAGAGGAAGGATTTCATATCTGAGGCGATGATGGATTCCATCATCTTGCTGATGATTGGGAGAAGGCTGATTGGTCTGTAGTTATAGGGATCTGTTTTTGCACCTTTTTTATGCAAGGCAGTGATGTTAGCAGATTTCCAAGCAGATGGCAGATGACCTTGGGCAAATGAGAGGGTGAATAGAACAGAGAGAGGGTGAGCAAGAGCAGAAGAGCAGGCTTTGAGGACACGTGGGCTGATGCCGTCTGGACCGGTTGCAGAATCTGACTCGAGGTTTGAAAGCAAGCTCTCCACCTTGTCAGGAGAAAAGGATACAGAGTCCAGGGACAGTTGGGTGCGACTGGGTAAAGTGGGTAGAGATAGAGATGGGTTTAGGACACAAGATTTAGCTGCAAACACCGAGTTTAGACATTTAGCTTTATCACGTGTGGAATCAGCAGTGCGGCCATTTGAGGTAAGGGAGGGGATGGAGGGGGAACATACACCAGAAACAGATTTGATTAAACGCCACCAGGATTTTGAGGAGGGAGAGAGGTTTGAGAGTTCAGACTTGAGATGAGAAAGATGTTGTTTTCTGGCTCTCCTAAGGGTAGATACACACTTGTTCCGAGCTTTGTGGAAAGAACTGAGATTGCCCTCAGTTGGGTTTGCTTTCCATGAGGCAAAGGCAAGTTGTTTCAGGACATCTGCCTCGCCACAAGCTTCAGAAAACCAAGGGCGGGAGGAAGGGTAAGACAACTGAACACGAGAGGGGATAAATCTGTGCATGAGGGAGAGCAAGTTTCTTTGAAAGAATTCCCAGGATGAGTTGATGTTTGAGAAAGTAGTGATAGGAGACCAGTCTGTAAGTTTGATGGCTGCTCGGAGACCCTGCCAGTCGGCTTGAGTGAAATGCCAGACTCGACGGTGGTGAGGTGGTTCTCTGATAACAGCCAGAGAGATGTCCACTTTGACAAGGACGTGGTCAGAAGAACCAATTGGAGCGAAGGAAGAGCAGCAGATATTGTCAGGGAAATTTGTCAAAATCAGATCCAGAAGAGATGGAGTACCATTGGTTGAGATCCGGGTCGGGAAGTTGACCGATTGAGTCAGTCCCAATGAGTTGCAGAAAGCTTTTGCTGAGGTGCCATGGCAGGTGAGAGAGGTACCCACACCTAGCCAACTGGCGTGATGACAATTGAAGTCACCACATAAGAGGAAGAGAGAGTTTGGATGAGAAGATAGAAGATGGTCCATGTTTTCGGATAGTGAGGTGTAGATGGAGTCATCACTGTTCGGTGGACGGTACAGTACACATATAAACATGAGGTGGGAGTGGAGGGGAAGCCGAAGCCAGAGGTATTCGTGGGGGAGTGAGAGCAGTGCATGGAGAGTGAGGAATAGAATTTTTTTTTGAATGGAGATGGGCTTTGTATTTGTCTTCGTGTTTTTTTGAGGGCCACAGGTGGGCATGCATGCCCATACTGTGCTTGATCACATAAGCTCACTTGACTCAAGTCCATGTGAGCTCAAAATAGTTCCAGCTGTGTCCATAGGTGAGTGAGTCAATCAGTCAGTCCATAGCCACTTCAGTCATTATCGCTCGAACCAAACACGATTTTGATGAAATTTGGCCACCAGCTTCATATCTGATGCCTTCCGAAGGTGTAGTGATCGCATCAAAATGTATGTTCATTGAAGGGGTTTATGGGGGGGGGGGGTTTGATCCCCCCAAAATAGGTATTTCTTCTCTTCTCCGCAACTCCAGACAATTTCGAATAAAGTTGACCACAACGTTCATTACCTGTGATGTACCAAAGTTTGACTGAATAAAAATCTGCTCTCATAAGTGGGATCTACAGGGTGGGGGGGGGGAGGGGGAGGGAATCTACATGGTGGGGTTGGGGGGGGGGGAGAAGGTTTACCCCCTAAACTAGGTGCTTGCTCTTTTTTCACTGAAACTTCACATGCATTTTCGATGTAATTTGACCACAAACTTTATCACCCATGACGTACCAAAGTTTGTTCACTGAATTAAAAAAACAAAAATCCATCGGTATTTACTTTCTTCTCCTTTACATATTTTGTGGGTCATCCATGCCTACCAGTAGTTATCTCGTTATCTTATCCAGCCACGACCAGGTGAGCACCAAAGGGGATTGCCCCAATGTTCATATATAGTTTGTACAGACAGAAGTCAACCCTCTCCCCAAAGGTCATTCGGTTTTTAGCTCATCTGGAACGTCGCTCCCGGGAGCTTATGGGGTGGCGCGTCGTCCGTCTGTCCATTCACAAATACTTACAACTTCAATGAAACTACACATACGATTTCGAGGAAACTTTACTGCAACCTTCATCTCCCGTGATGTACTGAAGTTTGCTCACGGATTAAAACAAAATCCGGGTCCAAGGGGTGTCAACAGAGGGTGTTTACAGATGGTTGCCTCACAAAATATGTATTTGTTCTCCAAAACCACACAAACAATTTCGTTGAAACTTAAACACAATCTTCATCACCTGTGTTGGATCAAGGTTTATCGACCACATCAAAATCTGTGCTCATTGAGCGGTTTTTGGGGGGGGCGGGGGAGGGTTACCCCCCCCCCCCCAAAATTGGTATTTGTTCTCTTCTCCAAAACTACAGACACGATTGTGATGAAAGTTGACCACAATCTTTTTCACCAATGATGAAGCAAAGTTTATTGTCTGCATAAAAATCTGGCCTCATTGAGGAGGTTTCCAGGGGAGCATGGGGTGGGGGAGATGGTTTACCCCAAAAATAGGTATTTGCTTTCTTCTCTGAAACTGCACACAATTTCAATGAAACGACCACAACCTTCATCACTCATGATGCTCCAACGTTTGTTCATGGCATTTTTTAAAAACCAGAGGTATTTATTTTCTTCTCTGTTCCATATTTTGTGGGTGATCCATGCCTATCAGTGGTTCCCTGGTTATCATATCTGGCCGCCACCAGGTGAGCGCCCAGGGGGATTGCCCCCATGTTTTAATGTTTATTGTCTGCCGTGGTTTGCAACGCCAAGTGGATTACATAACAAGCCAAGGTATGCATGTACTTTGTGGTGATACAGCGGAAAACAGGGATGAAATCTGACAAAAAAAAAAACAACCAATCAAGGTGAGAATGACACCGCAATCCTCTCATGGATCATGACACCTTTTAACTATTCTATTATATATACATATATATATACACCTTCTAATGTGCTATCGTAATGTGGTATTGTAATGTGCTATCGTAATGTGGTATTCTAATGTGGTATTGTAATGTGCTATCGTAATGTGATATTCTAATGTGCTATCGTAATGTGATATTCTAATGTGCTATCGTAATGTGATATTCTAATGTGCTATCGTAATGTATTCTAATGTGCTATCGTAATGTGGTATTCTAATGTGCTATCGTAATGTGGTATTCTAATGTGCTATCGTAATGTGGTATTCTAATGTGCTATTGTAATGTGATATTCTAATGTGCTATCATAATGTATTCTAATGTGCTATCGTAATGTGGTATTCTAATGTGCTATCGTAATGTGGTATTCTAATGTGCTATCTTAATGTGATATTCTAATGTGCTATCGTAATGTGGTATTCTAATGTGCTATCCCAATGTGGTATTCTAATGTGCTATCGTAATGTGATATTCTAATGTGCTATCGTAATGTGGTATTCTAATGTGCTATCGTAATGTGGTATTCTAATGTGCTATCGTAATGTGGTATTCTAATGTGCTATTGTAATGTGGTATTGTAATGTGCTATCGTAATGTGGTATTCTAATGTGCTATTGTAATGTGATATTCTAATGTGCTATCATAATGTATTCTAATGTGCTATCGTAATGTGGTATTCTAATGTGCTATCGTAATGTGGTATTCTAATGTGCTATCGTAATGTGGTATTCTAATGTGCTATCGTAATGTGGTATTCTAATGTGCTATCGTAATGTGGTATTCTAATGTGCTATCTTAATGTGATATTCTAATGTGCTATCCCAATGTGGTATTGTAATGTGCTATCGTAATGTGATATTCTAATGTGCTATCGTAATGTATTCTAATGTGCTATCGTAATGTGGTATTCTAATGTGCTATTGTAATGTGGTATTCTAATGTGCTATCGTAATGTGGTATTCTAATGTGCTATCGTAATGTGGTATTGTAATGTGCTATCGTAATGTATTCTAATGTGCTATCGTAATGTGGTATTCTAATATGCTATCGTAATGTGGTATTCTAATGTGCTATCGTAATGTGGTATTCTAATGTGCTATCGTAATGTGGTATTCTAATGTGCTATCGTAATGTGATATTCTAATGTGCTATCGTAATGTGGTATTCTAATGTGCTATCCCAATGTGGTATTCTAATGTGCTATCGTAATGTGGTATTCTAATGTGCTATCGTAATGTGATATTCTAATGTGCTATCGTAATGTGATATTCTGATGTGCTATCGTAATGTGGTATTCTAATGTGCTATCGTAATGTGGTATTGTAATGTGCTATCGTAATGTGGCATTCTAATGTGCTATCGTAATGTGGTATTCTAATGTGCTATCGTAATGTGGTATTGTAATGTGCTATCGTAATGTGGTATTCTAATGTGGTATTCTAATGTGCTATCGTAATGTGGTATTCTAATGTGCTGTCGTAATGTGCTGTCATGATGTGGTGTTGTCATGTGGTATTGTGATGTGGTATTGCAATGTGGTATCATCATGTGGTATCGTGATGTGCTTTTGCAATGTGCTGTCGTAATGTGCTGTCATGATGTGGTGTTGGAATGTAGTATCGTGATGTGGTGTCGTGATGTGGTGTCGTGATGTGGTGTCGTGATGTGGTGTCGTGATGCGGTAGTGTGATGCGGTAGTGTGATGTGGTGTCGTGATGTGGTGTCGTGATGTGGTATCGTGATGTGGTGGTGTCATGTGGTCTTGTGATGTGGTGGTGTCATGTGGTGTTGTGATGTGCTATCGTCATGTGGTATTGTGATGTGGTGGTGTCATGTGGTGGTGTCTTGTGGTGTTGTGATGTGGTATTGTGATGTGCTATTGTGATGTGCTATCGTCATGTGGTTTTGTGATGTGGTATTGTGATGTGGTGTTGTAATGTGGTAGTGTAATGTGGTATTGCGATGTCGTGATGTGGTGTCGTGATGTGGTGTCGTGATGTGGTGTCGTGATGTGGTATCGTGATGTGGTATCGTGATGTGGTGTCGTGATGTGGTATCGTGATTTGTTATCGTAATGTGGGATTGTAATGTGGTATTGTAATGTGGTATTGTGATGTGGTGTCGTCATGTGGTATTGTAATGTGGTGTTGTAATGTGGTGTTGTAATGTGGTATCGTAATGTGGTATTGTGATGTGGCATTGTGATGTGGCATTGTGATGTGGTATTGTGATGTGCTATCGTAATGTGATATTCTAATGTGCTATCGTAATGTGGTATTCTAATGTGCTATCCCAATGTGGTATTCTAATGTGCTATCGTAATGTGGTATTCTAATGTGCTATCGTAATGTGATATTCTAATGTGGTATTGTAATGTGCTATCGTAATGTGGCATTCTAATGTGCTATCGTAATGTGGTATTCTAATGTGCTATCATAATGTGGTATTGTAATGTGCTATCGTAATGTGGTATTCTAATGTGCTATCGTAATGTGGTATTGTAATGTGCTATCGTAATGTGGAATTTTAATGTGCTATCGTAATGTGATATTCTAATCTGCTATCTTAATGTGATATTCTAATCTGCTATCGTAATGTGATATTCTAATCTGCTGTCGTAATGTGATGTTCTAATGTGCTATCGTAATGTGGTATTCTAATGCGCTATCCTAATGTGGTATTCTAATGTGCTATCATAATGTGATATATTCTAATGTGCTACCGTAATGTGGTATTCTAATGTGCTATCGTAATGTGGTATTCTAATGTGCTATCGTAATGTGGTGTTCTAATGTGCTATTGTAATGTGGTATTCTAATGTGTTATCGTAATGTGGTATTTTAATGTGCTATCGTAATGTGGTATTCTAATGTGCTATCGTAATGTGGTATTCTAATGTGGTATTCTAATGTGCTATCGTAATGTGGTATTCTAATGTGCTGTCGTAATGTGCTGTCATGATGTGGTGTTGTAATGTGGTAGTGTAATGTGGTATTGCGATGTCGTGATGTGGTGTCGTGATGTGGTGTCGTGATGTGGTATCGTGATGTGGTATCGTGATGTGGTGTGATGTGGTATCGTGATTTGTTATCGTAATGTGGGATTGTAATGTGGTATTGTAATGTGGTATTGTGATGTGGTGTCGTGATGTGGTGTCGTCATGTGGTATTGTAATGTGGTGTTGTAATGTGGTGTTGTAATGTGGTATCGTAATGTGGTATCGTGATGTGGCATTGTGATGTGGCATTGTGATGTGGTATTGTGATGTGGTATTGTGATGTGGTATTGTGATGTAGTATCGTGATGTGGTATCGTGATGTGGTATCGTGATTTGTTATCGTAATGTGGTATCGTAATGTGGGATCGTGATGTGGTCTTGTGATGTGGTATCGTCATGTGGTGTCGTGATGTGGTGTTGTCATGTGGTATTGTAATGTGGTGTCGTAATGTGGTATCGTGATGTGGTATCGTGATGTGGTGTGGTGATGTGGTATCGTGATATCGTGATGTGGTATCATAATGTGGTATCGTGATGTGGAATTGTAATGTGGTATTGTCATGTGGTGTTGTCATGTGCTTTTGTAATGTGGGATTGTAATGTGCTATCGTGATGTGGTATCATGATTTGGTGTCGTGATGCGGTTTCGTATTGTGGTGTTGCAATGCGGTGTCGTAATGTGGTATTACAATGTGCTGCTGTGATGTGGTATCGTCATGCCGTATTGTTGACAAGTCATTTGATCCCTTTCTTCCTTCATTGACAATCAGAAATGTGTAAAACTTGAAGTGACAATCGTTGAACAGTCCCAAAGTTTCACATTCAAAACATCTGCACAAAACGAGCCGGCCACTGAACATAACGGCTCGACCGTGTCTTCCTTTTCTTCCTCGCCTTCCTCGAACAGCTTCCGATGCTGGTCGCAAGTGAGGAGGTGTCTGTGCCACATGTGCAGTGGTCAGGTTCTGTTCAACATCAGCAAGCTTCAACCTGTAAATGCTGTCAGTGTTGTTTCCCATTGTAGTTATTAATGAAAAACTTGTCTCGGCGAAGAGTGGCCATGGGCGATGTTTGGCTCGACCATTTGGCAAGATCAAGTGTCGTCCAATCAGCATCCAGATTAGAGGGGTGGGTTTTTGACCCAGTTCGAGAGGGGGAATGGGGGGTGACAAACAGGGTTAAAAGCTAACTGCACTCTCCCTGGCCCTTACTATGCAGGTGTGAAGTCCAACACATTGTTAGGGTACCATCACTGCTATGACCTTTTACAAAGTGAGGACTCATTTTCTTTGCTGCTTCTTTACTCAGACATTAAACATGGACTCTGACAGTGATGCTTCTTCCAACGGAGACGGGGCAATGGAAGGCTGACCTTCAAGCACAAAAGAGCCGTCTGTCGAAGGCGGCGGACCACAATGCGCACCAGGTGGACTGAGCAGGTCTTGCAGATTGAACACTTGGCCACCGTGAAGTCGCTTGAGGGCAAAACTAAAAATGATGATAAGGGTCAAATGTTCTCTCCCATTTCTAATATATCTTTTGAACTGTCTGATTTTAACACTAGCTTTCAGAAATTGTGCTCCCTAAAAGCTACTCACGCTTTCTACAAGGTTAGATGGCTCAAGATGAAGTTCCAATTCTCTGATGGCTGATGGGTTGACCCTCAAAACCCTAATTTGATGGGTAAAGCAGCCAAAAGACTCCCCCTTGGCCAGCGAGCTTGACCACTCAGTTTCTCCTGTTTCTGACATAGACGGGTTCCTCTGGAAGGTCTTTCCATGTGTATTCCCAGAAGAGGTTTCTTCAACTTCTTTGCAAGGACAATGGGGATTGACTTCAGCAACAGCCCTGTCCTTCACACTGCGGAGGAAAAAGAATTTTATTCATGTATTCTCAGTTATAATGTTGCTGGTACTTTATAAATCTTTATAAATGTCGCTGTCAGTAATGTTTCCCCCTTTCCCAAGAGTCTTTTGACCGACATATTGATGAAGGAATATCGTACTATGAAGAAAGGTCTTGCTCGCTGCATAGAAACAGGGTGACCTGGTTGATACCACTGCAATTTTTGCCATGATTGTGTCATTCTCTCCCTCCCACCCAAAGTGGCCACATATTGCAGTTCAGAGTTCTTTTGCCCAGTGCTTATCAGCTCATCCAATTGTTGAATTGCCAAATTGTGTACAAGAGTAATTACTTCGGGCTTCTGTTTCAGTGAAGTTCATTAAAATGCTTCAGCAAATCATTAAATGTTCTTCCTCCGTATATAAGAAATTAAAGATTCTCCGTTTGTATGCTGATCTCATGTGGAAATTGAGTTCTTTTCCACCACAATTTTGGCACCGGAACAGGGATGCTGGTGACAGCATCGTCTGGCATAACAGCAAGTAAGTGGCCACAAACTCAGATGTTTGCTCTTACTTTCGATCGGTTGCTGCATCTCTCAGACAAACCGGTAATGTGATACTCCATTGAAAGGAGAGGTATACAAAGGATAACCTTCAGTGATGCCTAAAAATTAGGTGGTTGGAGGCCACCTAAGATTACAGAATTTATCCTGGGTATTCAAATGTTTTTAATGGGGTTTGGAAACCTCTAACAGAGAGTTGAAGGCTCTGCCATGCTAACGGGTTGGAGGCCCTGCTCGTTAAGAAGTTCAAGTCCCCAAGGGGGGGAACGTATGTGTTACAAATGTTTGTCGAGTTACCTCTTTGAATTTCTGTTTGTTCATTGTGCTCACTGGAAGTTTGCTTGCTGTGAAACTGTTGCATTGTTATTGTATGGAGGTGTTGCGGATTCGTAAATCCTATAGTTTTGTGTTGAGGAGTTTCCTCTTTAGATGGATTTGGGAATCTGATGTGATTGGAAATGTTAAGTTTTGTGTTCAGGACATAAGTTGGATGTTCCAACCTGGAGGGATAAATTGAGCTGAAGAGCTAAAGCGTGAAATTAATTCTTAAGCACAAGTTGAAAGAACTGTATTTGTTTTCGTCAAAGTTGAAAGGAATGAACTCTTGTATGTTTGTATTTATATCTGATTTGTATGTGCATTGATTTGCATTGATCTGCATGTAGTACAAAGTGAGTGTTGAAATGGAGTGTGTGCGAGTCCAGTAGATTTCACTGGAATAAAACGTGCTCTGTTGTGTTTTGTGAACTGTGAGGCTTATGGGAATGAATAAGTACGGAACGTGGAGATAAGGATTGGTCGTCACCGTCCACTGTGAAGACTCTGGATGAGGCGAAGTGCACACGCCAATTCCAGAGGAAAAATGATGATGACAGATTCCTCACATGTCGTTGCATCTTTGGCGTAAACACTAATAACTGGGTATATGTCAGCTTGTATTGAAAGACAGAGCCCTGGAATTGTAGTGCGGTCTATTTGGAGTGCAGGGTGGATGTCGTGGAGAGTGTTTTAACACCAGATAGGTGGTGTGTGTGAATTCGATCTTTGTGAATATCTGAATTAGAAGCGATTGTGAGCTCGATAAGTAACTGAAGATTACTGTACGATGTCGTACATGAATGTCTTGTTGAAAATGATATTGCAACAACTAAAGCATGATGTGCAGATGCGTCTTGGTGCAGTTTTAAATAATCGCATTATGCCTTGAGAACGGCTGGATGATGCACAATGGAAAATTGTGTGTGTTCCGTGTGATAATTCCCTCACTCATGCTCTGATTAAACCGTGGGAGTAAAATTGGATTAAAGCTCGAGTTTTCCCACTGTTTGATAACGTTGTATGCTATTTTGACTTTGAACACTGTACGTTACATCCACAATAAATGGATGGCCTCTGAAGAGTACCATTTGAATACCTGTTGTAGAAGAAGAATAATAAAATGTAACATGTTAAGTCGAGACCACTTTGGCTTGTGGCCACTTTGATTCCCTGCATGGATTCTTTCCCTGCATGGACCAACACTAAACTGGAATCTCTGTGCTTTGTAGGCAGGAAAGGACATAAATGTGATTTGGATATAGATGCTGAAGCAAGCGTCGAAGCTTTATTTAAGAGCCATCGGGATCTTGGAAACACCAGAGAGCCTTGGTTTGTAAATAGAAATGCTGATATATTGTGAAATGACAATTGTGAATGTAAAATATGTTCTGAACGGGGTCCATTTAGTAGACTGACTATCGCCGGCATTATGAGACAAAATTAATTAAATAGCGCTTTGTTCAGCATTTTAAAATGATGAAAAGTGGGGAATTGCCTCCAATTGCTCAACCCAGCTAGCTGAGGTCTCACAAGCAGCTGTTAGTACTTCTCGAAGAGATTTATGGGTACTGAAACCCCTATTCAATTCAGATGCGGATCCAAAAGGGGTCGGAGGCTCCTGTGTTGAAATGTGCACGCCGTGCTCGGTGACCTAAGAGAAATGTTTCTAAAATTTCAGAATCATTGTACTTAAAATGTGATTGAAATGTAGAAATGTGATTTGGAATGATTTTAAAGTGATTTGTAAAGTAGATCTTTGATTTTGGGACCAAGAGATTAACGAGGATTTCTTACCTTCCAACAGCACTCCGGCAGAGAGTGATCAGTTGATTACATTAGTTGATGGATGTTAAAGACAAACTCCTGCCCAAATTACTGCTGGGAAGGCAATGGCAAACCACCAAGTGTAACCCTTTGATCGACTCAGGCAGGCAAAATTCCTCGCATATAATGAATGAAATACTCTTACCTCTTATAATGATTGATCTGTGAACCAAGTACATCAAGTGGTGAAGAAAATTGGGTTAAAATACAGACAAAGCTCGTGCTCCTTCAACTACCCGTGTCGGAGAAGGACTCAGACAAGACTCAGACAAAGTCTGGTGCTCTTTGAACACACAGCCGTTGCAGGCCTTTTCACACGAACATTCTTTGGCAGGCCTGTTTGCCAAGGTCAGCTGCCGGCATGAATAGCAGAAAGCAAAAAATCTCTGTTGGTTTTATATGGGCCTCTATTTGTCAGGTTAGTTGATGAATCATTCAATTGGACTATCATTTTGTTTTTATTGTCACACTGATAGACCATAAAACTATTTAAGTGAAATTGGATAAACAGTACACTCCAAAGGTAGAGTTTGAACCGAACGGTCATCTGGAGTAGCCAGTCAGTGGAAGAGAGACCAGTTGGGTGCGAGCAGCAGGTTCAAATCCTGCTACGCTTCCCCCACAGCAAGGTTAAGAATTATTTGGTGAAAAGATGGTGGATGATCTACCGAGATAGTGACATGCATGGACGGAGTGTGGTTTGAGCTGCAATTTAGAGTGCCATTCGCCTGGTGATTCAACTTTGACAAATGACTTGACAATTTTTGCACATCTGTTTAAAAAAACGGAGATTTAAACTGTATTTATTTGTTTTGATAAAGGAATGGATTTGCATTTAAATGGTCAGAGTATGTGTGATAGGTTATTGCAGCATTTTGCTCTATCAGTGAGAGAGAAGTGGATAAAAGAAATGGACAATGTCAGAGATTTTAAATGTTGATGGAATTCCGAATCGTGATCAGAAAGATTGGTTACAGATTTCTGTTTTCGAGATTTTTCAGCTCCATTGACCATAAAAGATATGGATGCTCATCAGATCAATGAAACAACGTCAGCATTTGGTCGTGTTTCAACTGTTTGGAGAAATTTTGTATCTCTTAACCATATTGTCAAGTTTTGTTCCGAAATGCTCCCAAATGGACGCTTTGCAGCCAAAGTGTGTCCGCAGCTCGGCAAGTCGCACTGCTGTAAAATGGTAAGGCCGAGCGGCGTGGACCCCCCTCTCGCAATGGGGGAGTTCACAGAGCTGAGAGTCCCGAGAAAGACTTCCAAAATAATCGGCCTGTGATGACAATGATAGCCATGCTACTTGTTTAATTACTCCTGTTAATTAATGTTAATTACAACAACCTCGCTTTGAATTACCAGTGTGCTTTGACCTGTATGGTAGTGATGGGATACTCTTATGATCAATCGGACCAACAAGTGATACTCGTGATAATGTTTGCATGCATTATTTGCACGATTGGGTTTGTTGTCATCTATCTATAATTCCAGCAAACTGTGTGTGTGTCTGTGTCTGTGTGTGTGTGTATGTGTGTGACCATCGTTTCTCGACAACCACTGGTCTGATCTAATTGAAACTTGCCAACTACATTGCTGGGGCCCTGAGGATGTGCCTTTTCAAGGTTTGATATTAATCGGAAAAGTGCTTCCCAAGTTATGGCCATTTATTTACCAACCAATGACAGGACACGTTGCTGCGTGGA
The DNA here is from genome assembly GCF_056783735.1 of Eptatretus burgeri. NCBI lineage: Eukaryota > Metazoa > Chordata > Myxini > Myxiniformes > Myxinidae > Eptatretus > Eptatretus burgeri. The sequence continues at coordinate 163,989,291 of NC_140961.1, forward strand.
CATGGCCGATGGGGAAGAGAACCTCAGCCGCGTTCCCTATTACGGGTTACAACGTACGGACTTCCGGATAGTGATAACTTTGTGTATTCTAATAATTTCTCGATTGCATATATAAACACAATGCTCCAAGTTATGATCGTTTTCATATTAGACGGTGCATAAATTTCGGTAACATCAGAGTGAGCTGGTATGCTCCGAACCAGGAAGTAAAAAAAAAAAAATTCTCTTCTCTTCTCTTCTCTTTGTGTTTTTCCTTGCGACGACATTGCGAAAAGGCAAAATACGTTGGCGCTAATTGAATAATTGGCCATTAAAACTAAATTGCGAATAATTGTAACTGCGATATAAGAAATTCTGGGCCACGCACGTACGGGCACGCGCGAGTGAAGAAACGGCCTGTGTGGCTGTTGCTTCTTGCTCGCGGTTTGAAATTATTTTTTTTTTCTACGGGCACGTACTAGTCTTATCTATAATTCCATCAATGTGTGTGTGTGTGTGTGTGTGTGTGTGTGTGTGTGTGTGTGTGTGTGTGTGTGTGTGTGTGTGTGTGTGTGTGTGTGTGTGTGTGTTACCGCTGTTTCTCGACAACCACTGGTCCGATCTAATTGAAACTTGCCAGGTATATTGCTGGGGCCTGAGGATGTGCCTTTTCAAGGTTTGATATTAATCGGATAAGAGCTTCCCAAGTTATGGCCATTAATTTACCAACCAATGACAGGACACGTTGCTGCGTGGGCGTGGCCGATGGGGAAGAGAACCTCAGCCGCATTCCCCATTACAGGTTACAACGTACGGACTTCCGGATAGTGATGACTTCGTGTATTCTAATAATTTTTCGATTGCATATATAAACACAATGCCCAAGTTATGATCGTTTTCATATTAGACGGTGCATAAATTTCGGAAACATCAGAGTGAGCTGGTATGCTCCGAACCAGGAAGTAAAAAAAAAATTTTCTCTTCTCTTCTCTTCTCTTTGTGTTTTTCCTTGCGACGACATTGCGAAAAAGCAAAATACGTTGGCGCTAATTGAATAATTGGCCATTAAAATTAAATTGCGAATAATCGTAACTGCGATATATGAAATTCCTGGCCACGCACGTACGGGCACGCGCGAGCGAAGAAACGGCCTGTGTGGCTGTTGCTTCTTGCTCGCGGTTTGAAATTTTTTTTTTTATGGGCACGTACAAGTCTATCTATAATTCCAGCAGTGTGTGTGTGTGTGTGTGTGTGTGTGTGTGTGTGTGTGTGTGTGTGTGTGTGTGTGTGTGTGTGTGTGTGTGTGTGTGTGTGTGTGTGTGTGTGTGTGTGTGTGTGTGTGTGTGTGTGTGTGTGTGTGTGACCGCTGTTTCTCGACAACCACTGGTCCGATCTAATTGAAACTTGCCAGGTATATTGCTGGGGACCTGAGGATGTGCCTTTTCAAGGTTTGATATTAATCGGATAAGAGCTTCCCAAGTTATTGCCATTTATTTACCAACCAATGACAGGACACATTGCTGCGTAGTTGTGGCCGATGGGGAAGAGAACCTCAGCCGCGTTCCCTATTACGGGTTACAACGTACGGACTTCCGGAGAGTGATGACTTCGTGTATTCTCATAATTTCTCGATTTCTTATGCGCATTTATTGATAAACACAATGCCCCAAGTTATGATCGTTTTCATATTAGACGGTGCATAAATTTCGGTAACATCAGAGTGAGCTGGTATGCTCCGAACCAGGAAGTGAATGTTTTTTTTTTTTCTCTTCTCTTCTCTTTTTGTTTTTCCTTGCGATGACATTGCAAAAAGGCAAAATACGTTGGCGCTAATTGAATAATTGGCCATTAAAACTAAATTGTGAATAATCGTAACTGCGATGTGCGAACTTCTGGGCCACGCACATACGTCGCGAGCCATTCCATCGCGAGAGCGATGGAACGGCCTGTGTGGTTGTTGTTTCTTGGTCGCGGATTGAATTTTTTATTTTTTTTTACCGGCATGTACTAGTTTACATAAACATGGGGAACAGTTGAACTCATTGAGAACACTGGAGGCACAAGATTTTTGTGTTCATTGTTTCTTTTTCTCAATTCCAATTCATAATGGTATTCGAACCATCATGTTTCTTTTGGTTATAATTAATGGGTTGATTAGAGACTAGATTCCTTTGGTATTTAAGTTGTACTGGAAGGGCATTTCTGTGGTGATTTTGGTGTTGATGTCTCGTCAACAGATTAAGTTTGTTTTGAAATTGTTTGAATTTAGATTCGTTATCAGTTCAAGGTTTACAAATCGAGAAACCTTTATCATATTAGTCTCGTAGTGTCTGCACTTTTGGAACAACAGTAGAATTTAAAACGAGTAACTTGGGACACATGTAAATGATTGATTATGCCACAGTAAGGTTCACCTTTGGTTATTGATCACTTGTATTTATTGATTGCTATATCAATCACAAGCTGGGTGTGCGCTACTGCTCACCACAGGGCGAATCCCCCTTACCTGTGGCTAATATTTAAAACCACCCATTAGCCACTGTGGCTAATCCATGTTTTAGTGGTTTTTTAACAGTTTTAGACGAATTTTTGTTGATTTTAGCACAGAATTCAACCTTCATTGAGACGGCCGCCATTTTGTATGTTTTGATTACGGGAATCGCGCGTGATTTCGTACAAGCTTATATATACTAACTTTAGTAGTTTGAAACTAGTTTCTAGTAAAAAAAAAAATCGACCGAAATTACAAATGATTGCCATGATTCTCCTCTCAAAATTTTATTTTAATATTTTTGAAAAAAAAAAAAAAATTCCCCGGAATGATTCGGCATGCTTCGTTGGGTCAGTGGTTGCCAGGTGAGTTTTGACACAATCGGTGGTAGTACGAGTTTGTTTGGATGAGTGAGTTTGACTGGCATGAGGTTGGTCCAATCCTGGTCCACAACCACCACCATTTCCCACTACCACCTACTAAAGGCACAACGACCATACCCCAGACACACACACACACCATCACCACCACCACTATCCCTCACAATCACCACCTCCCCTGATGGTCGTTCATTCAACCAATCTCACACGTCAAACTCACTCATCCAACCAATCTGAACAATCCAACTCACTCATTCAACCAACCTCACCCATCAAACTCACACATCCGCCTTAAAATTAACTAATCATTTCATATTGCTAAAAAAAAACTTTTGAATAAAATATGTGGCTATTTCCTTTCTCCTGTGGCTAATCATTCTAATCCTGGATTAGCCACAGTGGCTAATTCCTTTTGAAAGCCAGAGCACACCCAGACTAGCTATGGACATCGTTGATCTATTATGTTTAGACAAAAGTTGCTGAGAATTGAATCGAGATAATATATTAAGTTGAGGTACTTACATACTATTGAAGGAGGGTCTATGTAATTAAATTGATCGACAGATTAGTCAATATTATATTCGACAGGCATTGTAAGTTAACTGTCAGGGAAAATCAATGTATGAGGGAAATCAGCATGGTATTTACATAACCATAATGCAGAATGACAAGACCAACAGCAATTTTGAAATCAATTCACAGAATTAGGAATTGTTCCATGTATTGCAATTGTATTGATTTCACTGATTAGTAGCCGGTACTCGCCTAACTGTAATTTCAGTAAAATAACTCCATATTTTGTGGAAAGACAAACAGAGCAAAAGATAAACAAGAATCATGCCTTCTACAGAAGGCATTATCATGTGAAATGAATGTTAAATCGGTCAGAATGTAAGAATTATATAATTGAAAACAATGCAATGACGCCACAAGCCAATTAAAATATTACCTATTTTATTTGTTTTCTGATTAATTGGATAGCTGCATGATTTTTGATGAAGTGGTACTTCTTGTACATTTACTTAAATTCGTTGAGGTATTTCTAACACTGACTTTACCATCATTCATCAGTACGGAAGTGCTAAGTTAGCTAAAAATAAAAAATGGCAGTTGCTCTGGAACTGCTTGTGAATGCAACTGGATTGTTTAGCAGATATGAATGTTAAAATGAATGCAATTTGGAACCCTGATAAATACTGCCCTTTCTATATGGAAATAGCAAATGAGATGATTGTTTTTGAGTATACAGTATGTACAACTGAGATTTCTTTATATTTTTGCATGTTGTTTTAGTGTGTTAAGTGGAGATACAGTTACATGTCAGTACAATTTAAAACATTTATTGAACAAACAAACAGATTTTAATGTGCATGCACAGGATGTTCTGGACAAACACTCACTCCAGATCACTCAAAAAAGGGGGTAAGTTTCGATGAAAACTGTAGGCTGTGAAACAAAAAAGTCCACAAGAACAACAACGTTAGTAAGACATAGAGATCCTCCACGAGGATCTAAAAAGAATCATGTCATATTTGAGTATTTTATTTCAGGTTTAACATTTTCATTTTAATCCCAAGTTTTAACTATCATCAATTTATTTATTTCATTACCTTCAAACCCATTATGATAAAAATGTATCTACATTCCACTTTTTTTTTTTTTTTAAACAACACTCAACATTTATGAATTTTTAACAGATGACATAGGCAACTCTTGAATGAACATCTCATATTACAGAAACATCAGCAATCCATGTGCAAATCATCTTTCTCAACTCTCCTAGCCAATAAAATTTTCCTTGCTTGCTGATCCATTTTTCTTCAGAGGTAAACACCAATGTGAGTACAGAGGCGCTGGTCCAGACAAGTGTTGCGCACTAAAGTTGTCCTCAGTCTTGATCTTCTTCTGTATATTGCTTTGACACCTGGGTGCATGTAGTACCTCCAAAGAGGGCAGTGTTGTCTCACTGCAATGTCACATTTATTGATCAGGATCAGTTTGTTTGTTTGGTTTTTTTTTGTGAGTGAATGACAATAACTTGGGTGTTGAGGAAACTTATGGTATTTCTTCAACAAAGAAGAAACAGCAACCACAAGCAATTTCTTTCAGAAGTCCAATGCCAACTTGCAGAGTAGAATCTCTCCTGAGCCTCCTTTCCCCAGCACCATCTCACGCTACATCATGTTGAACAGGTAACCACGTTTTATTAAACTTGGTGTTGGACAGAGCATAGGTGGATGAGAGTAGGAAGTGAGAATATATGGAGAAGAGTAGCATCTTATGCAGAGTACTGTGGAGAAGAGTAGCATCTCGTGTAGAGTACTGTTGCCAAAGTCTTTCACACCACATGTGTAGCCAGAGGAATATTGGCATGGAATGGCCAGGCTGAAGAGAGTAGGACGTCTCAAACACAAGCTACTTCGGTGCACCCCAACAGCATTGTCCACTCTGCATACTCCAATGTCATAATCACAAGAAATCCATTTGCTGATGCATACAGAAATTCCATTTAGTAACTCCAGTCAAGTGGGTGCAGCATGAAAGGCCAGAAAGTTTTAAAGTTTCAAATGGCAAACCACTGATAAAGGACAGCAAGAGTGATGATTGCCTCAGGGATAACATCTGCCCGTGGTCATATGACTTGCTCATTCTCAATTGCCGATGTATTTTCAAACTTCAATCCTGTATAAATCATTAAATTCCCTATCTGTATTGGGACTCGCAAAAGAAAATTGTACCCAAACAAACATTGTAGTGGCAATGTCTTTTCTCAAAACGACTAAACAATGGAAAAAAAAACAGTTATGGTACAATTAAAGAGAACAATAATAATCACAAGTTGTATTATTTCATTAAAAATCCAATGTAATAATGTTGCCCATGTATTTCCTTCAGTCAAAACCCAACTTTAATGTTTTTGTAACCATATAATTATTTATTCTCTGCTTTAATTTTGACATATTGACCAGTATTTCTGGTCTAAATTACCAGAAATTTAAATTAATTAAAAATAAATTAAAGTAATATTTCTAAATTACCAGAGGTTCATATTTACTTTTAGTAAAAATAATTTGTTATATTTCTTGAATTACTAAAATGCTAGCATGAAATTTGTGTGCATGTTATCGTTACAATACACAACTGGTGTACAGAACATCAATACGAATATTTCTTGTCAAGCACTAAAAAATTTATTTTACATCATTTCCTCTCGATAAAATATACAAACATAATCTGTCATTTGTCAGATAATTTTACCCTTGCCTATGGCACACCAAATGAATCCCAAAATCCTACAGTATGTTGACCAAGTTCCCAATATTTCTAGTCATAAACAATCTCATGAGTTCAGTCTCAGATAGGCATTGCATCATCATAATCTTATTTTCCTTTCATCTCTACTTCATTCGTTACTTAAAATCAACAGATATTGCTGAGCGTCATCATTATCAGGTCTTAATATCATTACAGTAGTTATCTGTCCTGATTTCACATTACATATTTTCCAGAAAACATCATCAAAATCATCGTTTTGATCTCTCAATGAGAGATGCATGAAACTTGTGTGATCATTGTCTTGGTAACAATCTTCTTCATGCAAATTGCAAGCAAATTAGCCATGCATTTTACAATAATCATTTTAATACAGACAGTAAAACTACTACAAGTTCTTCACACCTTCCTGTTACAATCTTGTCAGCCATACTGGCATTCACTTCCTGATGCATAGTCCAGGTAGATTTAATCTATTTCACAAAATCCTTCAGAAGGACTTGTATACTGGACTTATTTATTTTATTTTATTTTTTAGAATCTTGCCCCTCAACTGACAATAAGAACAATTCCAGAAATCCTCACAACAAAATGTTGTTTACCTTTTAGTTCTATCAATCTCTATCAATTGCTTTTACTTTTGGTGTTTCAGTTAAACTGAACTCTGACCCTCAATACTAACTCAGATGAGCATTCAATCTATATCCCTGATTTTTTTTCTTTTATTTTTAAACATTTGTTGGTCAGTTTGATATTGATCAGTGCCCCACCAGTAAATCATTTTAATTTGGTTTGACCAGCCTACCTCGACATCACATCTCCCCATGATCTAATTTCCCTAAATTAGCGCCTCACAAGGATTTGCAAGGAAATCTAACACAGGTGGAGGCCATTCAGCCCACCATACCTGCATGAACACCATACAGGCTTATCAACACAAGATCCAAGGAAGAAAATACAAAAAATATTTTTACTTAATGAGTTAAGTATTTTTCCTCTTCCCCTCAGGAGAGGGGGCATGGGCTTGGTTAAAACACACATTACCCCCCCCCCCTTGATAGGACCCTCACCAACAGCACTCCATACACAATCTCCCATCAATGCTCAAATTTCCTAAATAAATCTTATCAACATCCCCATACCCCTCTATCTCCATAACTTCCAGGTCCTTATCTGATTCTCATTGAATGTTGCATACTTTTTCTACTGCCACTACCTTTCCAGGGAGGCCATTCCATGCATTAACTACTCTCTGAGTAAAAGTCCCCTGCCTTGCTACTGTCTTAACTCTCCTCTTCTTCACTCTCAGGCTATGGCCCCTGGTCCTGTCTACTCTGTTGAATAATTCATCTGCACTTATTTAATCTATACCTTTCATGATCTTAAACATCTCTATCAATGTTCTTGGTTTCATATTATCTGAACCCGGAGCCTTATCTTCTTTTAGATTACCTAGCTGTTCCATTACTTCCTCCATTCGAACCTGGATCTTCTGTAAAAGCCCTTCCTCTCATCAGCTTGATCGATACTCTCGGCTATTGGCAATCTCCTGACTGTTCTTGTGTAAAAGTTGAAGAAAAATACCTGTTTAATAAGCCTGCCATCTCACCTTCATCACTAACCACTCTTCCGGTGCTATTCCTCAATGGGCCCACACTGGTCCTAACCTGTTATTTTCCCCTGATATACTGAAAGAATGCCTTGCTATTATGTTTAATATTCTTAGCCATGTCCTTCTCATACTCTCTTTTGGCTTACCGAGTTATTTCCTGAACCTGCCCGACTGTTCTTGGTCAGTCTCGGATAGACGTTGTCTACAACATGGTCAAATCTTACTATACATCTCAGTAGGGTGAATATACTGGTTCTGGCTCACTTTTCCCCATGTAAATGATTGGGGGATTTTCAGCGATTCATATTTTTTTTTCCCTAAAAATAAACCCCCTTTTTATCCCAAGGTATATTTATTTGTCTCCCCTTTTAACCTGGGGACACTTTTTTTTTTCAAATAACCCATGCAATAAGACAAAGATTTGTGAAAGGTGATTCGAAAGAAATATCTGAAACGTCTAAGCCTCGGGACACTCTTTATCAAATAACCGATGCATATTGTTTAGCTCATTCATTGAACCTATAAAGATTTGTTCATTCTCAAATTCCTTCAATAGTTTAATTTTCTTTGCACAATAATCCCCATCTAAAATATTGAAAAACAAAACATTTGAATCTTTATATTTTTTAAGATACCCCTTTTGTGCCATTACGAAATGATAAACCTCTCTTAATGCTCTTGTTTGACCACCTCCTGAGCCACATATCATTTTGAGATTATAGTAAATTGTTTTTTCATTGTTCAATTGATAACCATCAAAGTTTTCAGTCCATTCAAGGATATTCATTTTTTTCTTTACATCCTCGAACTTACTACTTTTTAAATTGATTCGCTTATTTGTTTTATTTACCTTTGTTTTAGTTATTTTTTCAATAAGACTTATTTGATATTTTTCACATTCATTATGTTTTCCATTTATATACCAAGACTGAGATTTTCTCCACTCTTTAGTTTGATTAATACTTGGTTTGACCATTTATATATTGCAAAAAAACGGGACGGTAGCCCTTAAAAAACCCTAACCCATCTTCCCATCGTTAAAACACAATCTATTCTATTCACTCTATCATACAATATCCATATGGAACACAATCTATTCCATTATCTAAAATAAATCTCTTATCATCAAAGGCTCCTAATGCCTTTTTATTTACTTCTTCACTATATATGTTATGTTTATAACTTCTTATTGTATTCATTTTCCTATATTCTTCTTTCTTATTCATCAAACAATTATAATAATTTCTAAAAGTTATTGATTTCTTTATTACATATTTCTTTATTCCCTTTAACCTCTTATCAATCTGATCACCATACTTATAAGCATATGCCTTTGCTCTCAATCCAATAAACATACTCATTACTTTTCCACCCAACTCATCCTTAAACTTACCAATAACCTTTTCATTCTTTTTGGAAAATAACTCACTCTTCTTGCTGAAATTACTTGTATCATATACTCCAATATTTTTCTTCATATCTTTATAAACATCATCAGTTTTTATATCTAGGATAAAACTATCAGTGTCCATATACAACAATGAAACATTTTCACCATACTCTTTCTTTAAGTCATTATACAAATAATCATACATCAATATCTTTGATAAATCAAGAACTGCTGTTCCAATATAAATTGGTTTATCCATTACAATACTTTCCTTTTTCATATGAATTGCAGAAAAGTTCTCTGAAAAAACCTCTTCTCTCTCAAAACTTGGTTTATTTATCAATCTCGAAGCTTCTTTCCAAGATGTTGCGAATGTAATGTTTTGCCTGTTTCTAACATTTTCCATAGTCTTTCCAAATACAGCATTATTCATTAATTTATAAAAGTCCCCTTCAAATTTTACTTTTGTATTTGCTCTCACATCTGTATTGAATTGAATATACTTTTTCACCCAAGGACTTTGTTTAAATTTTAAAACTCTATGAATTTTAGCGACTCTCAATCCTTCTCTCAAAAACTGTTTTAAGCTTCTCTGATGCAAAACATATCCCTCTTTATCATAGAATGTTGTTAATAACTTTTCTGTTGATTTGCCTTTAATATTAAAACTTTTATGATAATCACTGAACCATTCTTTCTTTGGGGTTTCTTTCTCACATGCAAAAGGAAGGTCTTTATGCTTATTATGAAGATCACTCGGGTACCTCAAATCAACTTCAAAATAATAACCTTCTTCTTCGTCATTCAATTCCTCTTGAGAAGAAATAACAATATTCATCAAAGCCTTTTCATAATCCTTTTCTTCCACCCACTCTAATTTACCATAAGGCAGAGATTGAGACATTGCCCATCCATACAAATTATTAGCATCAAAATACATCAAATAATTACTATCTTTTTCACTATCATAATTTGGAAGATATTTATTATTTGCTTTAGCATATCTTTTTGAACATACTTGTGATAATCCACCTCTCTTGGACTTCTCAATCATCAAAAGCATATCAACATCACTGATTAAATCTATATCTTGTTTTGTCATTTTCAACATTGCACTCCAAGCTAAACCAGGAGCTGTGAAATAGTGGGCAGGGTCTAATCCATAACAATTTTTATTATGACAGAGTGTTCTAAAAGCCTCAAACACATCAGCAAACAATAAAACATCTGTTTTTAGATATAAATCATGATATTCTCCAAGGTTCTTTATCTTAAATATTTTCCATATTTCTTGTGCGTGTTTATATTCCTTATCACTTATCTCTTCTTCATAAAGGTTATTATAGAAACTTTCTTTTGAAGGAAGTTGTGTTTCTTTAAATCTCATAAATGAATCCATATAATCAGAAGGATAAATTCCCTTACTTGTAAGAATTTTCTCTTTACTTTGAATTTCATTCCTTGTTTGAATTTCCTCTCTCGTAAGAATTCCTTCTTTAATCAGAATTTCATCTTTAATCTGAATTTCCTCTTTAGTTAGAATTTCATTCATTGTTCGAATTTTCTTTATAATTAGAATTTCATCTTCAGTTAGAATTTCTTCATTAATTTCCTCATTAATTCGAATTTCCTCTTTACTTTGAATTCTCTCTTTAATCTGAATTTCCTCTTTAGTGAGAATTTCCTCTTTTGGAAAGAATGAATTAAGATTTGGAAAAGAGTCCGTGGAGCTTAGATTTGATGCGAGGTAGGCAAGTGGTGTTCCCATAAACTTATAAGAATCTAGAAACCTAATACGAGTTAAAGGTTTTGTGAATATCATTTTTGTAAATGAAATATACTTTTGACTTGTGTTTGTTATGGCAGAAATATTCCCTGGTGTTTTTGAAAGTTCATTTATAAATAGATGTGTATCATAGTTGGCACTGTTGTGAAGAAAGACTGGAATAAAAGAAGGTAATTTATAATTAAGATTACAACAGGAATGAGCGAGACCTCTATATTTAGCAGTAAGATGACAATGATCCCTAACTTTAGACTCCTTAATTTCCCCCTCACAAATATGACAGATATTGTTCTTTCTAAATTCTAATTTTTCTTCTTTGGTTAATTTCATCGGTTCATTTGTTTCTTTCATTAATTTAGTGAGTCTTATACAATCCTTTTCTAATCGTTTTACAAACTCTTGTGAAGCTTTTTTTCCACTATAATGTTCAAGTTTGTTATACTTTTCTCCAACAGATGATTTGATATAATAAGAAACCACAAGGAATATGTTTTTGATATTTATTTGTATATGATTCTTTTGGATTAGGAGAAGCAGTATTTATCTTTTTAAGGATACACTCAAAATCAGCGTATATCACAAATGGGTGCATGATAGATTTATTATAATCTTCAAAAGAAATCTTTTCACCAGGTTTAGGCATTGTAATTACAGCTGATTTATGATTACTACAATATTTTGAATGTTGTTCTAATCGTTCTTTTGTTTGAAATGAATTAAGACATCGCTGACAAGGATATATTTTGTTTACTGTTCTGAATACCTGAGAAGAGATTAATCTTGATAAATTATTGATGTATGTGTAATGTGAATTCTTTCCAACACTAAAATATAAAAGATCAATGTGTGTTTCTTCATTTTTATAGTTGTTTGAAATTTTTAATATTTGAACTTTGTATCCGTTAATCCATATCCATTAATAGAAAGATTATTCTTTTTCTCAAATTTAGGAATATCTGTTAGTGGCATTGGGAATTTAAAATCTTTAATGTCCAAGGTATTCTCATATTTCATATATTGTTTTACTCTTTCTGAATTACATTTTGGTGGATGAAAGTGAGCAAGAACAGACCAGAGAAAACATTTATTATCATTGTTCTTAATATTAACAACTGCCTTCTTTAGTTTTATTTCTTTTGGTAATTCAATATAAGAAGAAGCTTTAAGAGGGTTTGATTTTAGAATGTGCATATCTAAAAAGATGATTTTTTAAATATTGAATCCACTTCCTACCACTGTATTATCAACATCCTCCTCTTGTTTTGATAGTTCTTCATAAACCCCACGATTTAAAAAATCTTGAAATGATGTTATAAAATGAAGATCTGTTCTCATATAAGGAGTTTGTTCTTCATCTTGTCTTTTCATATTCATTTTCACTCCCATATAAAACTTTAAAGTTTTCATTTCTTTTAATGTCTTTTTAATAACTTTTTCAACATCAGGTTTCACTATTTCAATTGATTCAGCTATTGATGATGGACCAGGTTCTCCAAATTGAAAAATCCTTATTTTTATATGCCCTTTAAATGCCCCATCAGTGTTTTCAATATAATAGTCTCCCTTTACTTTAAACTCATTTTTCTTGTGTTTTTGTGATTGAAGATGTTTATTATAACTTCTCTTCAAAACATCCTTTGAACAGATATCACAATGTTTTCTTTCCAACTCAAGAGGAGTTATTTTATGAAATAGATTAAATGTGTGTTTGTTGGTTCGGAGGTGTTTTCTAAAATGTTTATATTTGTGATTACAAACATCGCAGTATGTTGTATTCACCATATTTATATAATAAATCTTTGCTTAAACTAAAATTTTCTTGATGAAAATTTCGTTTATTTTACAGGTGAATCTGTGCTTAAAACCATTTTATCCTCCAACTTTTTCACTTAATAAATACAATGTTTCAAGACACAAAAGAAGTTTCAATCAATCTCTTCATTTGTTAAAGATACTGAGAAATATGTCAAGGATGTAAAATTGAACAAAGATAAATATAACGATTGGATAAAAACAATTATGGTAAATAATATGAGTTCTTCAATTTCCTTCAGTGGAAGGGCTTTTAGTATACCTGGTAGAACATCAATTAAAGTATCTCTAACAAAAGTTTCTCCTCTCCTTCTGGTAATATATTCAAAACTAGAAAAAGCAATGAAACAAGAAAAAGTATCAAAAAACAAAAACCTTATGGATGAATCTTTAGAAAGAAAAGATAAGACCATCTGTAATATGCAAGGAGAATTTTGTATTTTTTTCAACAACCCTAAAGATGTAAATCCTGATGAAATAAAGGATGTAAATATTTCAGGTGAAATGACATTTCGTTCAATAGTAGTTAACGATCATTTTAAAATTACCTTTAATATAAAAAATGTTGTCGTTGAATCTGGTAATGAAAAAAAGTAGATCGATATCGATGGTAATATTATTAAATATGAGTCAATATACAACTGAAAGTATAGATGAATTTCAGTTTAAGTAAAGTTTTACTTTATAAATATGCTAGACTTTCCTGATTCTCCATATGACAAATTTGAGAATTGTCCTGCGTGTGAAAGACGGGGATTAAACAGAGTCAAAAGCCTATAAACAATGTATATTCTGTGATTATCTTCTAATTAATGATAATAAAAAAATATAAAAAGGAAAATAATTCTTTTAGATTTACACCAATAATGAATTACTTTACAAGATTGATTAGAGAAATGAATGTAAAGTATGAGGGTGATAACACACCTTTCCTTACAAGGGAAGAAACTGAACGTATTAGAGAAATGTTCAAAGGATTATTGTTATATATTATTCATGGATGTGATTTTCAGGGAAATATCAACACAAGATATTGTATAAATAAAATAATGGATTATCTTGAAATTAAACCTGAACTTAGGATAAAATATAGAGTTTCTAAAAAAGCCAATAATAAATTAAATAACTTGTTTTCCAAATATATAAATGAATGATTTTTTACCCATTTGGGAAAATAAGATAAAATTTAACAACCATAAAAATCTCCCAAAGTCATTAAGATGTCTCATAGTTGGTTCAAGTGGATGTGGAAAAACCTGCTTACTTTTAAAGATGCTCCTCACTCCCAACTTTTTAGATTATGATAATTTAATAATTTTCACAAAGTCGAGTTTTCAACCAGAGTATCAACGACTCTCACAAGGTTTTAATGCTGGTCTTCAAAAAGAAGATATAATCGGTTTATTTAAACATCAAAAAAACCTAAATGATTATAATTTTGAAGATATAATTCAACTATTTTGTGATACACAGAGATGTAAAAAGAAATCAAATCCGATAACTTGTATTCTTAGTGATAATACGGATGATATACCGTCTCCCCAAGATTTGGATAAATCAAAAAAGAACCTCGTTATCTTTGATGATTGTGTTAATTAGAGAAACCAAACGGTAATGGACAGCTACTACACAAGAGGGAGACATTCTTCTTGTAATTGTATTTATCTTAGTCAATCGTACTTTCAACTTCCTCGTCGTTCCATCAGAAACAATGCTTATACTTTTATTTTATTCAAGTTAAATTCAATAGATATCAATAATTTTTGGAGAGATAATTGTTCTACATTATGTAGCAAAAAGAAATTTGAGGATTACATGAAGCACACGACTGAAAAATATAAATATATTGTTGTGAAACAAGATGAGATATTAAGGGATATATTTTTTGTTTTATAAACAATTACATATATAAATGACAACTATTATTGTAAATCTTGTGGGTAAATCTGCTTCTGGAAAAAAACTTTCATAAATCAAGGTTCTTGTGTTGTACAAATGAGAATATTGTAAATTTACTTAAAAAACACCCCGTGATACGCATTGTATCAACAACAACTAGAGCAATAAGACCTGGAGAAGTAAAAGGTGAAGATTATCACTATATTTCAGTGGAGGAACATATGCGATTGAGGAATGAAGGTCAAATATTTGAGGAGGTTTCTCTTGGTACAACAAAATATTCACATTGTAAGAGTGAGTTAAGGAAACTAAAATCTGGTGGTCTTGGGATATTAGAAACTAATCCAGAAGGAACGAGACAAATTATTAAACATCTGAGCGGAGTGAAGATTTTATCAGTCGGTTTTGATGTTGATGAAGAAACTCAACGCAAACGTATGAAAAGCAGAGATGCAAGTATTAGTGAAGAAGAAATTACAACTCGCATTAATGTTAATAAAGAATTTGATGAAATATTTAAAGAAAAGGATTTATTTGAACACATCTACTTGAATGATGAAGAAAAGGAAAATTTCCCTGTTGATCTTTACAATTCATTAAATGATATTTTACAATAAATAAATGGATGCAAAAGAAAGAGCAAGAAGATTTAAGGAACATCAAGAGTTGGTTTCAAAAGTTGTAAAACAACAGGAAGACATAAAGAAGAAACGCAGACAGAAACTAACAGGCGAAGAAGCATTTGAAAGAAAACAAGAGAAATTTTTTAAACCACTTTTAAAAACTTCCCAAGAAAAAATGAAAGATATTTCCACAGTTCCCACAGCAGAATATACTCCTAAAAAAACTTCAAATGTTAAAAGATTTTGATCAAATGACGGAGGAAGAATTAGAGCATTTAGGAGAATTAAAGGTGTATGTTGATGAAGGTTTATTTCAACAACTGGAAGAGATTAATCGACCCCCTGATTATATTGTGAATGCTCTTCAAAACAATGAATATTCAGCGGATTCAAAAACCAAAGCAGGACTCATTCCAACAGAACAACCAGCAATATTTCATCTTGTTCAAGAAAAGGTATTGATATTTAATGATGAATTTAGGTTCTTAGGTTCTGCTCAACCCCCTGTTAAACTTACTCTGAGATTAATGTTTCTTCTCACAAAAGATGGAAGACAAGGTTCAACTGTGAGGGATGAATCAAAGTATATTGATAAACCATTGGACATGAAAAATAATGATGGTAGAGTATATATTGATCTGCTGAACACTCTAAATTATAGGGTTAGTATTTCTAGTAAAAGTAGGAAAAATGAGAAGGAGAAACACATTATTCAGGCTTTAAGTATCCTTGGTTCAGGTATTAGTTTTCTTCCAAATGACCCATCGCAATCAGTTAATAGACTGTTATTGTTGTTAGGCAGTAAGAAGGCTGGAAATAACAATTGTTTTAATGAAGCATCAGCCATTTTAGACCAGTTGATGAACATGAAAATAATTACTAAATCTCAATATAAAGACATTTTATCTCATATTAAATAAGATGAGAAGCACAATCCTGAGTTTTAATTTCACAACAAGCGACCACACATCTTCATTCCCATACCCACTACAACTTGACCCAACAAAAGAATATGAGGCATCCTTATTGTCCATGGAAACTTATAATACCTTATTTAATATAACTGATAAAAATGACAAGTTTAGTTATAATCCCGGAAGTGGATACAAAACGATAACAGTCTCACCCGGAGCATATGAGATTTCTCAAATATCTTCCGAAATTGCTCGTCTGATGAAAGAACAGGGTGATGAACCAAAAATATTGTTATAGACATTCAAAAACATACTTCAAAATCAACGATTAAAGTTAAAAATAACGACAAGGTTGATTTCACAATTGATAATTCATTTAGAGAGTTATTGGGTTTCTCCTCAAAAAAGATTGAAACTAATGGGACGCTTTACAGTGATAATGTCATTCAAATATCCTCAGGAATAAATTCGTTGTTAATTCACTGTGATATGATTGATGGTGCTTTTAATGATGGAAAAAAAAACAAATACAATATTTTCATTCAGCGCATACTCAACCCCAATTGGTTATAAATTCAATATGGAACCCAAAAATTTGGTTTATCTCCCTGTGTCAGGAAAAACCATACACAGAGTAAATTTTAGGATAACCGACCAAGATAATCGTATGATTTCTTTTAATGGAGAAGTTATATCCATCAGAATTCACCTACGTGAAGTTTTCCAATAAATAAATACGATGGTTATTGTGAGGAAACACGAGTTGGTAAAATATAAAATAATTACAGGGGATGGGATGTTCCTTTCCCCATACGACAAGGGTGAAGGTATGTATCTTGGTAGAGGATACTATAAACCTAAGAGACAAAGGGGTGTTGGACATCAATTTAGAGGAGATGGGATAATTGATACTCTCATGGGTATTGGTTCAACTATTCTAAAACATAAAGATCTAATTGGTTCAACTGCTTCTGCTGTGGGAAATGTAGCAGGTGCTGTAAAGAGCATAAAAGATGCCCAGAAGGAATCTCATAAATTACAAGCAATAAAAGAAATTAAGAAAGGCAAAACTCAGTTGTCCCCCCAAGAACGACAGAAAATAATTTGAATACTTGGATCAGGGTTTCAAAAGTTTTAACATCTTTTTTTCCTAAATAAATACAAGTATGGAAGCAATTGATCGTATCTATGATTTGGATGATACTATTATTATCTCAAACTCCACTAAAAAAGAAGATTACTTCAAGGTAAATGCAATAACTGGAACAGACTGGAATACGAATGGTACAAAAAGTTTTGAAATAAATAATCAACAAACCTATTTGAATCTCTCCGAAAGTTTCTTGTTGTGTAAATTTAAATTCACTAAAGCTGGGAATAACACAAACGCTACACTTGTAAATGATTTCTTCTGGAAAATGTTTGATAGTGTGCATTTGTATATTGGAACACAAGAAGTTGAAGCGGTTGATTATGTCTCTGCTGTATCTGAAATGATGAAATTTACACTCTATACATTCAGTGATAGAATGGGAAAGGGGTCTGTCGAAGGTTTTATTCCTGATATGTCAACGGGAACAAACACAGACCCTGGATATACTCAAAGGAAAGGAGCGTATAATGATGATACAAAAGCAGAAAATAGTTTTACTGTGGCAGTTCCTCTTAAAGGTATATTTAGATTTTGTGATCATGATAAAGTTCTGTATGGTCTTAAAATTAGATTTCAACTACAAAGGAACGATAATGAAAATCGATTGCTTTTTGGTGTTGGTAGTGCTTTTGGTGAACAGAATAAACTTGTAATTGAGGAAATGAGTTGGTATATCAGTGAATATACTCCTAATCTTAAAACAGAAGAGATGTTGAATAGAAGACTTAACTCAAAGAAACCACTCAGTGTATCATACCTCAAAAGAAGATGTCAACACGTTAAACTCAACCAAACTACTTGCACGTGGAATTTGGGTGTTCTGGAAGGAAAGCCACGATATCTGTGGATCATTTTTAAAAAGCCAGATGGTGATACTGCGACTGATAGAATAATGCATTGAGTGATAATGCTAAGGTGAAACAACTTCGCGTTTCTCTAGATGGAACATTTTATCCACGAGATAGATTGGAAATTAATTGGGAAAAAAATGATTTTGCTGAAGCATACAAGTCTTACCAAAAGGTGTGTGAAAGTAATGGAAATAAAGAACCTATTTTGGATATGACAGCATTTAAAAGTTTTTATACAATGTATGCGTTTGACCTGAGCGCTCAAAAGGAAACTATAAAGTCTAATCGAGTGGATACTTCCCTATACATTGAAAGAGGAGAGAGTGAAGAAGTTGATACATATTGTTTGCTTTTGGAAGAAACAGAATTACAGATTAATACAGATAATGGTGTGATGATTAGTCTCACATAATTTTTTGTTAAATAAATGAGTGGCAAAGTCCCAACTGTGGTATATGTTAATCAAATCAATCTTCATAAACTATCATCTTGTGTTCAAAATCAAAAGCCTTGTACGATTTACGTTAATACAATTCAGAGAAAAGGAGCAGTAAGAATTGATGTTTTGCTCACAAGAGAACAGGTTAAAATCTTGAATGACACTGGCTCACTTAAAATTAAAATGACAAAACCAATGTTGAAAAAATATTCAATAAGAGAGACGAGTGGAGGATTTCTCCCATTTCTAATTCCTTTATTTGCTGGTTTAAGTGCGGTTGGAGCATTGACGGGTGGTATTTCAACAGCGGTGAAAACTGCCAACGAAAGGAAGGCTCAACTCCAGGCTCAAAAAGAATTGGAAAGACATAACAAAGAGTTTGAGAAACAAATTAGTGGAAGTGGTGTAATTGTAGATTTTGCTGAAAAACTTGAAGGTCTGCCTGATAAAGCAAGATTGTTAGTTGGAGATATGCTTTCTTCTATAGCACAAGCAGGTGTGAAATTAACGAAAAGAGGTAATGGATTATATCTTTCTAATAAATAAATGAGCATTGATGAGTGGTTTAAAGAATTTGGAAAGAATACAACATCAAATTTACAACTTGTCAAATATTGTAAGAAATTAAAAATTCATAATGTGGTTATTTGTATGAGAGATGAATTAACAAATGTGCCGAAACATACAAAGAATATTATTATGAACTTAGAAGATAATAATGGGAATGGTTCTCATTGGGTTTGTATTTTTAATAGTCAAGACAAATATTATTTTGATAGTTTTGGTCTTAAAACTACCTGTTGAAGTCATAAAATTCTTACAGAATGGTGTTTATCAAACATTTGAAGTCCAAGAATGAAATTCCAAGTGTTGTGGTCAATTATGTCTATATGTGTTATTTCAACTCAACAAAAATAAAAAAAATTTATGATATTATTTTTAATCTAATATAAATGACTTATGTTGGTAAAGATGGTTCTATCTTTGGTGTATCTCAAGAACTGGATATTGATTTATCAAATTATTACACAAATGCACAGGCTGAACGACATAAATATAATATAACCAAAAATATTAACATGAAAAATGCTTATAAATTAAAAAATTATCCAAGCCCGACTGACGCGAATGACTTGGTGAGATTAAGCGATTTATCACAATATATATCTTTAAATAAAACGGCCGTGTATTTCAAAGATACAGAAGTGTTGATATTATCTCCAGGTCATACAGAATTCACAGTTCGAATTAAAATAAATTTTTATAAAGAAGGGCGTATCGTTTGTATGAGAATAGAACAATGGGGGTATGATATGAATGATTTAGGGTATAATTGGTCATTTAAAATTGACCTCGAAGACTTGGAACAATTAAATCACTCTCGTAAGGAAGGATATTATCACTTGGTATCGAGAATGAGTTTTGTGGGGCCACGATTAGTAAACAACAAATAAAAGAATTTAATAAGGGTAAATATAATAATGGTTTTGCCCTTGTTTATATCATGAAAACAGAAAAAACAGGATTATATATAATAAGTAAGGAAATACAAAATGATTTAACTATGGGACGATGGGGAGGTGTTTCGTGCCATAATATTATTCCAACATATATTTCTAATACATAAATGACAGCAAGAAGGCTTCAAGAAAATTATCATTTCTGTATCCAAGCATACCTTCAAGAAAAGGGTATTCAGTATTTTAATAAATATGTTCTTCAACATAAGAATGAGGTATTTTCAATAAAAGATTGGCATTATGCTGATGTTGAGAAACCAACAACTTTAGATTTAATTAGAATGTTAAATAATGAAAAAATTATAAAGTTAAGAAAAGGTAAGGCTCTTTTAGAAATTCAAAAGAAATTTTATTGGTTTCCTGTTGTAAAAAAAATTATTTTGGATACAGGAATAACAAGAAATCCTGATGAATATATGTATGATATTCTATGGGGTGTAAGCGATTCAGGGATAATAAGGGATGAGGAAGGAGTTGAAGAAGAGAGGGAAGAGGAGGAAAAGGAGAAGAGAGGGAAGAGGAGGAAAAGGAGAAGAGAGAGAAGGAGGAGAGGGAGAAGAAAGAGAAGGAGGAGAGGGAGAAGAAAGAGAAGGAGGAGAGGGAGAAGAAAGAGAAGGAGGAGAGGGAGAAGAAAGAGAAGGAGGAGAGGAAGAAGAGGGAGAAGAGAGAGAAGGAGAGGGAGGAGAGAGAGAAGGAGAGGGAGAAGTAGAGGGAGGAAAGAGCGAGACAAAATAAATATCAAAATATGGAAACCAGTGAGATTAAAAAAAGATTGGTGGTATTACAGAAAATAACTCAACCCACCGAGGAGGAAAACAAAGAATTGACAAGTCTATTTGCAATACTTTCGACAAGAATATTGACATCGACAAGATATTCATTTTAATTCAAGTTTTTCATTTTTTTTCTTAAATAAATGGAGGAGAGAGTGAAGGCATTTCGAAGGATTCTTTATGTTTTAAAAATTAAGATTCAAATGTGCATGTTGGAAACTAAAAAGGTTTTTGCACTCTGCAGGAATTTTTCTCATAAATAAATGAGTTATTGTCTCAAATGTAAAAAGAAAACTAATACTAAAAATATTTCAAATATTAAAAGTAAAAATAACAGGGTGATACAAAAAGGTATATGTTCGGTGTGTGGTTCAAAAAAAAATCAATTTATCTCCAAACACAAACGAGGAGGAGATATACAAAAGTTTTTATCAGGAAGTAAATTTACAACTACTGGAATACCAGGGGAATTACATCTTCCAGGGTATTCTTTCTGTGGTCCAGGCACAAACTTAGATAAAAGATTAGATGAGGCAGACAATCCTAAATCCTGGAGTAAGCTTATCAATAGAGTTGATGAAGTGTGCATGAGACACGATATTGATTATGGGAATACCACAACGTTGGAAGAAAAGCATGAAGCCGATAGAGAAATGTTGTATAACTTGTCTCTGATACAAAATCCAACCTTGAGAGAATAAGTTGATCGGTTCATTGTGAAGAAGATGATAAGTGCTAAATTGAAACTTGGACTTGGAAATTCAAAAAACTTATGGGCTCTAATGATGTCATTAAGACTGAAGAGCAATTAGCTGATGAATTACATAAACCAATATTCACAAAGTTTCGTTGAAGGAAAGTTTATTCCAAGGAGGTTGATTATATCTGGTCCGCTGATTTGATTGAACTAAATAATGATAAGGGGTACAAGTATCCTTTAACCATTATTGATTTGAGGAGAAGATATGCGTGGGTTGTCCCTTTAAAAAACAAAACAGGAAATACTCTTATGTTTGCCTTTCAACAGATATTTAATAAAAGTAAGAGAAAACCTAAAAAATTGTGGACTGATGAGGGTAGAGAGTTTTATAACAAGACATTTTTGAATTTTCTAAAAAATAACAGTATTACATTATACAGTACCTTTAATGAAGGGAAGGCAGTTGTTGTTGAGCGTTTTAATCGTACCTTAAAAGAGAGACTATATAAAAAATTCACACAACTCGGTTCACAACAATGGTCATCTTTTATTCAGGATATTGTGGATAAGTATAATGACACGATTCACACGTCAACAAATATGAAACCATCAGAAACATTTACAAAATTAAAATATGAAAAAGAGATTAATGTCAGAAAACCTGAGTTTAAAGTTGGTGATATCGTAAGAATATATAGGTGGAAATCTCATTTTGAAAAGGGTTATACTAAACGATGGACGAACGAGCTTTTGAAAATTGTTGATGTAATAGATACGGTTCCTTGGACTTATAAGATATATGATTTGGAAGGGGAAGAGATTTTAGGTTCATTTTATTCACAGGAATTACAAAAGACAAAGATAAATTGAAATTTTTTGACTCCGCCCACATAAAACCCACCCACATAAACCCCACCCCACACAAGCTCCACACAAACCCCACCCCACACAAACCCCACCACACACAAACCCCCCACAAGCTCCACACAAGCTCCACACAAGCTCCACACACACAAACCCCACACAAGCTCCACCCACATTCATCATATTCACATAATTAGTGATTAGTTAATTAGTTCCCCACACACAACATGTTTATTTAATTAAAAAATTATCCACCCATCCACACAAGCTCCACTCATCCACCCATCCACCCATCTCTCCACCCATCCATTTATCCACACAAACCTCATCCACATTTTCCTCATCCACATTCACCCCTCCCACATAAACCCTGCCCACACAAGCCCCACCCACATAAACCCTGCCCACATAAACCCCTCCCACACAAGCTCCACCCACATAAACCCTGCCCACATAAGTAGGGTAAGAATACTGATTCTGGCTCACTTTTCCCCATGTAAATGAATGGGGGATTTTCAGCGATTCATATTTTTTTCCCTAAAAATAAATCCCCTTTTTATCCCAAGGTATATTTATTTGTCTCCCCTTTTAACCTGGAGGTTGAACCTCATTGAATTGAACACCTGGGGGTTGAACAGCTCACTCATTGAACCTATAAAGATTTGTTCATTCTCAAATTCCTTCAATAGTTTAATTTTCTTTGCACAATAATCCCCATCTAAAATATTGACAAACAAAACATTTGAATCTTTATATTTTTTAAGATACCCCATTTGTGCCATTACGAAATGATAAACTTCTCTTAATGCTCTTGTTTGACCACCTCCTGAGCCACATATCATTTTGAGATTATAGTAAATTGTTTTTTCATTGTTCAATTGATAACCATCAAAGTTTTCAGTCCATTCAAGGATATTCATTTTTTTCTTTACATCCTCTAACTTACTAGTTTTTAAATTAATTCGCTTATTTGTTTTATTTACCTTTGTTTTAGTTATTTTTTCAATAAGACTTATTTGATATTTTTCACATTCATTATGTTTTCCATTTATATACCAAGACTGAGATTTTCTCCACTCTTTAGTTTGATTAATACTTGGTTTAACCATTTATATATTGTGAAAAAGCAAGTGTAGCCCTTAAAAAACCCTAACCCATCTTCCCATCGTTAAAACATAATCTATTTTATACACTCTATCATACAATATCCATATGGAACACAATCTATTCCATTATCTAAAATAAATCTCTTATCATCAAAGGCTCCTAATGCCTTTTTATTTACTTCTTCACTATATATGTTATGTTTATAACTTCTTATTGTATTCATTTTCCTATATTCTTCTTTCTTATTCATCAAACAATTATAATAATTTCTAAAAGTTATTGATTTCTTTATTACATATTTCTTTATTCCCTTTAACCTCTTATCAATCTGT
>NC_140961.1:164023688-164103688 GCF_056783735.1 Eptatretus burgeri
AAACATGATCACCTCCATCCCACTGGTAGCCATGAGTATGCCTTATACCCACACACAAAATATGTACCATTTCGGGGTGCCTGAGGTTCAAGAAGGTTATTTACTTCGATTTTTACAGGTATGGTTGTTCCATTAATTCGCCCTTTTATGGTCACCATTTCATCCCCATGTCTAGCATAGTACTGGCATGTTGATTCTCCTAAATGGGGTCCCCCCCCTTGTCCTCTAACTAGACAAATCAATCCAATTTGTTTGTGCATGAGCTGAAAATGTGGGGGGTACTTTTCTAATCCCTCCCCCTTCTTCAATCCATCATAATTCGTTACTTTTATTGCTCTTGCCGGGCCCTGTCCCACAGCCTTTTGCTTAATAGTTCTGTACTTAGGGTAATACCAATGCGCATAGTTCGTGCAATTATAACCCCCCTTCTCCCAATTACTTTTTATCTCTACTATTCTACCTTCCACTGATGCCTTCTCTACTTTAGTTAAAACTGGTCTATCTTGTCTACGGACTATGTACCCACACATGTTCTCCCCCTGGAGTGGAACTGCAAACAAGGGTAATCCGTGTTTTCCCATATACGCCTTCCTAATGCAATTGATCCCAATGTTTACCTTTTTTCTTCCCTGTGCACCCTCACAACCCATTCCTTGTTTCCCCTACCATTGACCTACCAAACATTCTGATCTCTATGACATTCCCAAAATGTCCTCACTATCTGTTATTGTCAATATTATCACGATTATACTCATGCTAATCAAACACTGCCACATCTGTCATAAACCTCCAGTAACATTTCTTTCTCTTTTCGATTTCCTGTATCCTTTTGCAATGAGATGCGTGAATCCATGATTGGCTTACCTTTTCTTGACAGCTCCTTGGGTAACCAATAATACCTGAAAAAGTCCAGTCCACTGCATCTTTAGGACGTTCCTCCATTCGAACACCCTGTTGTCAAACTCTTTCACAATATTTATTCGCATCACAAGAGTTAATATTCATTTATACATGTCCATATATTTTACAGACATTCTACCAATAATTGCATGTACTGTTTGGTCGTGCCCTTAAATTGGTGACCAGGATCCCAGAGCCCTGAGCTCAACTTTCATTTACCACTAAACGAACCCCGAGGGCTAACTCAGCCTGTCACTCCTTTAAGACTGGCAAAAAAAAAAAAAAAAAATATGAACATCAGTACACTGGTAATAGGGACACCGCATCAGCAGCACAGTCATGCTCCAACCAGTGATGCACCCAACAACCCAAAGGCAGTGCACACCACAAACATTTGATAATACATAGCTGCTTCCAAAACATTCGATTTTACAAATTTTCGATTTTCTCCCACCTCTGCAAGTTCTTGAGTGTAACATATTCTCAGCACCTCCTTCTACATCATCCCCCTTTTTCTCGTGCAGCTCATTTTTATGAGCCAAAGCGAGCAAACCTTTTGGGTAACCACTTTGTTGTGGGGGCTGGGTATCAGCAGCAAGCACGACCGCTAGAGGGAGCAGTAGAGTTAGTTCCACCGACCGCACCCTTCTTTCCCATTCATAAGTTGGTCGTCATCAGAGAGCGTACATATCCTCACGGTCTACCATTATGACAATACAATGCACAGAGAGCCTTCCCAGGTACGGTGGCTGCTATAATATGAAAAACGCGTTTTTAAAATACCAACCGATGCTGACGTCAGAAGACAACAAATTCAGATCTCAACGTAAACAAAGATGTGAATTATGCCTGTCTGAACCGACCCATGGGTTCACACCACTACCTTCACCACAGATGCCTGTGCTCACCTGCACCCACCATTTGCTCACCCACTGACCCAGATGATCCTGATGGTGCAATTATCCCAATCGCCCCTTGGCGTCCTGGTGTTGCAGACTCCCCGTCTCCAGCATTGCCCTGAGGGCCAATCATGCCATCATGACCACTTGGGCCTGGAGGTCCGATAGGACCTGAACCACTAACAGTTCCACTGCCTCCCGCTTCTCCAGGCGGTCCAGACAACCCAGTGGCTCCCTGGGCACCATCATGAAGCCCATAAGAAGCACATAAGAAGCACATAAGGGCAGAGTCATTAGAATATAAAATAAATGGAAATTTATACACAAGCACCCATACAGGTGCTGCTTAAGGACTGGCCCTCACCAGACACACACCCCCCCCAAAAAAGGGACCCCGTTGGGTCGTTATTGATACTCCCCCCTCGGAGGGAAGGTGAGCTGGAGGTGAGAAGCTTCCTTGGACCTTCCTGCCTCGTGCAATCCTTGACAATCCGGCTCGATGGTACTCGAACCTGCAACTCGATACCGCTGCAAGCACCAGGTAGTTAGGTAGCGTTGATTGCCAAATAACTCCCCCACAGGCGCTTGGCACGTATGCTCATCGAAAAGGCCGATGGTGGAAGGTAGCCAGGGAGGATGTCGTTGTTGTAGTTTTTTTTTCTTCATATGTGCTCAATATATTACTATCGAATTAACTATTCTTGACTAGCACACTTTGCGACATTAAATATCCTCTTATTTCCACAGTTCCCCTACATTGTGTCATCTGTACAGTATACACATATCAGGAATATGCTTTCACCCTCGGCTAGATTGCATACCGCAATTAGCACAGAATCACTTTCCAAGATGTTATTCTCAGTGTACACTACATACCCTGACAGTTATGTCCAGTATAGGACATCTTTCGATAACCACATTTTACTCTAGCAGTGAGTCAACCAACACTGCATAATCAGATATCATCCATTCATCCATTTGGACCACACTTCTGCAAAGCATTTGGTGTTGCCCAAAATAAAATAAAGTATTTTCCTCTGTTCCCGGCTGAGTTGTGTATGTAATTATGTCCACAGCCACAGTTGCGATTTTAACTCATTCTTCATTCAAACATGTCATGGTAATTGTTTTTAAAATCTGCCAAATTCTCAATTATCCTTTACATGAGCCTAAAGTAAATCCCAACACACACTCCGCACCTCACTTGCACGATTCGTATTTCCTCTTTCAAACCGTCAGAGCACAATGTCTATTGTTTGTGGCTCTTGGCGACTCCTGACTCTCAGTATCCCTGGTTCCTGAGGTTGACTCAGCCTGTCATTCCTCCCAGGTCGGTGAGATTATTTATTCCAATGTGTGTATCGGTGGAGGGACACTGCATCATTTGCACTAACACGTCCTTGTGACAATTGATACTAATCTGTCGCCACGTACTGCACACAACTGACGACTCGAGTTCCGACCCATGCCAATCCTGACAGCAGCTGTGCCCCTGCACGTTCGAGCAGCATTTTTGTAGCTTAATGTTCAGGGTGCCTGCAATAACTTGCCAACTCTTCGCAAAAAGCATCGTGGGATCTTTAATGTCCACGAACCGATGTTAGCAGATCTCACAGTGCATGTGAAACACCAGGATGGCAGTTTAGAGCTGCGTTGAGATTTGAACCGAGGCTGCACAGCTCAAAGGGCAGCCACACCTCCAGACTCTTCGGAGGTGCAGGGGGCTGTAGGGGGTTGGCACATTGTGGAATTTACTCAGGTCCAGCACACAATGGTCTTGTCCATTTGCACATGTGTACTTGCAAACTTACAAGGCCAGGATGAAGTGGTTCGAAAATTTACACAGCACCCTCGGCACGGCCGATTTCAATGCGGCCCAGATGTTGACCACACTCGTGCTTCGTGCTCCATCTCGCACACCGTACAGCCCTCCCTCCTTCGAGGGCTCCACACACGGCTTACTTCGTACATTCAACCACAGATGCCTACCACAATTTATTGTAAAACCGAGCTCCTCACAATAATGATGCAACCAACCGTGTTGATAATTTTCCTGCCTCACTCGGTTAAAAAATATATTTCTTTTCCAAATCATCTCCCCGTATTCAGGAAAACTTCACGCAGCCCGACTCTCCCAAGCAAAGATCGCGCACAGCCCGCACTTCACAGCAGGGCACCAACACATTGAGCACGATAACCGCTTTTATGGTCAATTTTAATCCAAATAATTTATCCTTACAGATCGAGGCTCATATAAGGACAACAAACATGCTCCTCTGTCCGCTTTCGTACAAAAAACTTGATCGCGCCAGGCAGAGGATTAATGCTCCGTGACAAGGTCCGCAATGGACGCGTGTTCAAAGACCACTAGTCATCTCCCCCAAAAACATTTCTTCAGCTTGCCTAATGTCTTTGTCCTGGTTCTTGGATGTCATTGTTTCATTCACCGACGAGTGAAGACACAGCACGCCTCTGGGCACAGCATGTGCACTTCGACACAGCTCGCCCCCTCCTTTTATCCTACCCCTCCTTCCTTCGCACCTTGGTCCCGCGTCTCTCCCCATCCACATCCACAACAAACTGCGTACGCGTTCGACTCACACATTACTCACGGATACAAATTAATTTAGACACATTTCAGAACTATTTGACTCTACATTAAATTACCTTTTATTTATTTCCAACCGTGATTAAATAATTCCCAATTTAATTCGTGTTGTATGGACTCCTGGACTTGGAGATCACAATCAAGGCTTTATTCGGCACATCTGCCACAAATTCTCCCGTTGACTCGTTAAAAAAAATAAAAAAAAACTCTCAAAGAGGAACACGACCCCCACCTTTACCCTTCAGGCAAGACGCACACATTCCTCCACTTCACAATGGGGCATCCTTCCCTCTGTGGGTTATCATTCCCTCCTACCTTCCATTTCCACACATCGTTTTCACGAGCAGCCTCGCTTCGTCCGCTGTTCTTTCAGAACTTCGCTTTAAATTTCCAAATATTATCACATCAGAACTAATCTCAATTCCTGTTCTTTTAATGGATATTTTACCGATTTTGAGTTTGCTGCACTGTAACCTTCCCTTCCGCCTGCGTTTTTCCGCCACCTCCTCACCGGGAAGGCAAAGGTCGTGGCCAGCGACCTCGTACCTTCCAGGTTTGGACAGAACCTCGACGGATTAAGGAAACCCTCAGATGGGTTACCTGGTATTCTCTCTTGATTTCCCTGCTCTGTGTACTGCAGTTGTAGGGGTGGGGCAAGGTATTTTCTCAACTTATTCTTTTAATCTTAACACTTACAAGTTTTCTTTTTTGTTTTTCCAACATTATTTATTTGTCATGCTTCTTCCCGAAACATCTTACACGCTTCAAGTTTGGTTCGGGCTTATTCACAAATGCATATCTTAACGAATCTTATTCTAGGAATGCATATGGGTACTTTTATATTCATTCATAGCATGATTCCAATTGATCACATTACCTTGGTCCATAATTTCCGTTACAGCTTTATTTTCCCACTTTCCCTGAATCATTTCTAGAGTATTCTTGGACTGGTCAGTGTTTTGCCTGGGGTGGTCTCGGGTTGGGTTGAGTGTCTTTCACACCTTTCCACGAACCCTCACACTCCCTTGCACACCTTGCACGTCCTCAATCTCCCACAGAAATACCTTG
The DNA here is from genome assembly GCF_056783735.1 of Eptatretus burgeri. Lineage (NCBI taxonomy): Eukaryota > Metazoa > Chordata > Myxini > Myxiniformes > Myxinidae > Eptatretus > Eptatretus burgeri. Next base: position 164,029,164 of record NC_140961.1, read on the forward strand.
TCTCTTGGAGATTTCTCAGATTACCCTCCCGGGCTTATACCTTACAATCTCCCCTTTAGACACTGTTCTCCAGGGATTTCTTAGATGAGCCTGTAAGCATCAGCTGCAACCCCCCCTGTGAACACTTAACCCCCCGGGGGTATCCTTCTTTTTGATGCGCACAAAGCTCTCTCTTTTCTCGTTCTTTTAAGATAAGTACAGATCACAAAAAGCAGCGAACCTGTATGTCCCGGTGCGAGAAAAAGAGACAGTTCTTACCTTATCTTTAAGCCGGCCGGCTGCTGTCCTCTTTTTGTCTCACCAAGCAAGAAGTTCCCCTCTTTTGCTCTGTTTTTACGTCCTGCTGACTACGCCAAAATGTCGAGATCAGGGTCTGCAATCAAGCAATGACTACACCAATCGTCGTAGAGAAGAGGTTTAATGCGCATCAAAAGTGTATACACGAGAGTAGAAAGGCACAGAATACGTACAGTATACCAGCCCAGTCAAAACTCTGCCCCGCAAGCAGTTTGGTTTACTTTATATATATTTTTCCTGCTCATCTGGTTTCTTTGAAAGTAACAACACCCCAGCAAATATTCTCTCCTGGCCTGACAAAGCCTTTATCTTTTCACAAGCAAGAAGATCTGTTATTGATCAGGCAGATCTTTATCACAATATATATTATCGTCTCATTCTGCTACAAGATGTTCCCCTTTGAACTATACCAAAACAGTGCTGATTTATAATTGGACTTCTCTGAGCCCAAGGCTCAAAGAATGTTGTTACAAGGGCCAACAAGAAAGCCAGATGTTCAGCTGCACGACAAAGAGACAGAGACAGAGACAGAGACAGAGACAGAGACAGAGACAGAGACAGAGACAGAGACAGAGACAGAGACAGAGACAGAGACAGAGACAGAGACAGAGTGAGAGTGAGAGTGAGAGTGAGAGTGAGAGTGAGAGTGAGAGTGAGAGTGAGAGTGAGAGTGAGAGTGAGAGTGAGAGTGAGAGTGAGAGTGAGAGTGAGAGTGAGAGTGAGAGTGAGAGTGAGAGTGAGAGTGGAAGAGAGAGAGAGAGAGATAGCCGACTGGCTTTGATTACCAACAGTCAAAAATGGTAGCTTACTGAGAGCATTTTAAATGCTTTGGCTTCCTCAATTAAATGCTACATTCAATTTTAAGAAAAGGTAATCCTGTTAATTTGGCTGCTTTCATCTTGGGAGCTGTTCAACAGCTCCACATATATATGTATATATGTGTATATATGTATATATATATATATATGTATGTATATATGTATATATATGTATGTATATATATGTGTATGTATGTATATATGTATATATATATGTATGTATGTGTATGTATATATGTATATATGTATGTATATATGTATGTATATGTATATGTGGTTGACTCAGCCTGTCATCCTTCCGAGGTCAGCGAAATGAGTACCAGTATACTGGACCTGTGTATACCCCGGTTAAAAATAGGTGTACCATATCCCTGTGTGTCGTAAGAGGCGACCAGGGTTGCGTCAGGAAGGGCATCCGGCGTAAAACATGTGCCAGATCACTGTGCGGATCATACGGATGATCCGCTGTGGCGACCCCTAACGGGAGCAGCCGAAAGAAGAAGAAGAAGATGTATATGTATGTATATGTATGTATATATATATGTATATGTATATGTGTGTATATATATATATATATATATGTATATATATATATATATATATGTATATATGTATATATATATATATATATATATATATATATATATATATATATATATATTTATGTGTGTAGATATGTATATTTATGTGTGTAGATATATATATATATATATATATATATATATATATATATATATATATATATATATATATATATATATATTTATGTGTGTAGATATGTATATTTATGTGTGTAGATATGTATATTTATGTGTGTAGATATATATATATATATATATATATATATATATATATATATGTATATATATATATATATGTATATATATATATATATATGTATATATATATATATATATATATATATATATATATATATATATATATATATATATATATATATATATATAGATATATATCGGGGCATATAATGTGATACCTGCCGTCTGTCCGTCCGTCCGTTCCTGTCCGCACTCTAACTCCCAAAGTTTTCAACTTTCACGTTTCATATTTGGTACATATGTACAGACTGTGGAGACGGTGTCGTGACATACGTTCGTCATCTGAAGTGGTTGCCATGGCAACCAGGAGGCTGTTTTCCATGTAGTAGCACACTTCTGTATATACCTTCTTGTTCGGGCGTATATTGTGCTAACTTGCGCTCTTGTTATTGATTACAATATACAAATACATATATTGCTTTAAAATTATTTGGATCAGACTTCACTGCAATGCTTTATAAAAGAAGATTAATTATTAGACGAGTCTTTTAAAAACGATAAATGTATAAACAGTCGAGCATTGGGTGACTTTGACACCAACTCTGGTTTATCAACCGCTGTCACAACGGGAACCCAACGGCATGAGCAATCCATTCGATAAATAAGTACGTGCATTTCTGCCATCGATGTACTGACACACTTCATGCTCTTCTGGGTAGCGATCACACTTCATGTATTTATGAATGATGACAGAATCGCTTTTAAAACATTCGCTATTTGTTGTTAATTTCGTTACCTAAAAACGGCAAAGCCCTCTCACACTGATGTTCCGAAATTGTGAGCATAGCAATACAAAAGTATTTTGCAACTCTGTGTAGTCATTAACCTCCTGGTTATATATCCATGAAAAAACATCTTACCTTCAACACGTGATGTCAGCGCATACATCATTGTCTACGTTTTTTTTTGTTTTTTTTTCTATTGGTTTTTTTTTTGTTTCTATTGTTAATTTTTTGTTTGTTTGTTTATTTCACTTCCTCATCTATCGGGATGTATTTATTCCTAATTCGTGGCCCTGAAGTGTAGAGATGTTAGTTTGTGTTAACGCTTTCGATCCAGTGCTGGATTAACCATTAGGCAGACAAGGCATGTGCCTTCGGGCCAGCCAAAAATTATTTTCACATTAAATATTTGTCTTTTTTGTATTAAATATTTTGTTCTTGAATCAGTTCATCTTTTGTCTGGGGTCCATTTCCATGAGCCCGAGATCTAATTTAAAATTTTCAGGTCATTCTCTAAAATTTCAAAATGTGCCTAAGGGCCAGCTGAGGCTTAATCTGGCACTGTTTCGATCGTATCACGGAAATCGAGTACAGAGTTCAGATAGAACACCAGATTTCCTGATGCGTTTGTTGAAGTTGCTTCGTTCGTGTCAAACTTCACACGATGTTAAGCCACTGGCAGAATTTTATGTTTAACATGATCGTTATGTTAACGCAGACAAAACAAATCCGCCCGTTTCGTACGAAGAGATAGAGCTTTGATAAAATGCTTCTTTAAATGTCACATATCTCCTTTTAAAAATCGTGATTATCATTACACACACACTCGGTTGTTATAAAGTTTGATTTTTAAGCTCAATTCAAATAACCATTGGGTGTTAAAAGGAACACCACATGCTTTTCGTTCACTGCCTGACCTCGTACCCTGTCCCCCTCGTGGACTGCTTATTGCTCGCGTCGAATCGATGTTGGCTTATATTTTCGAAATTTGTTGATGTGCTTTACACGTTTCCAAAAGAATTCCGATGAAAAACGGACGTTTTAAAATGTTTGTTGAGACATTCCTTCGGTCGTGAGCTGGCGGATCACATTACGCGATGCATCGAGCAGGCAGTCGTTATGTCAGCCTTATCTCGTGAGTTTGAACTTTTCGGTTTTCCGACCCTTCTCTTGAATACCGACACTTTGTGGAGAGAACTATGATTTACAAGAATCTGGTAATCGGCTGCCCAAGTATCAACATCGTTTGGTATTCCATCGCAAACAACCCATCGGTGCAGTTGTTTGCAGACCAATTATTACCTTCGCAAGCTTTGTTGCGAAGGTTATGTTTTGATCGCTGTGTATTTATTTATTTGTGAATATGTGTGTTTGTTTGTTATTCGCATAACTCCAAAAGTATTGAACTGAATCGCAGCAAATTTGGATGGGATGATTGGTTATTATCCGAGGACCATTTGATTAGATTTTGGGAGCGATCGGGTCAAAGGTCAAGGTCATGAAAAGGTCAAAATCGTCTTTTCACCATAGCGCGGTCAATTTGTATCCAATTTGCATGCAACTAATGCCAAAATGTTCAGAATTCAATGCCCCATCTTGTGATATGTGACATGACACAATGACGTAATAACCCTTATTAGCGGTTGGGAGTCAAATGTCAAGGGGGGTCACGACATTGCAAAATGTGCAGTTTTAGTCATAACATGGTCAATTCTTATCCGATTTGCATGAAACCAACACCAAAATGTTGACTGTTCTGTTCCCCACACTCTAATACCAATTACAAAATTAAGAGTACAAAGGTCAAGGTCGAGGTCATGAAAAGGTCAAAATCGTCATTTTGCTATAGTGCGGTCGATTTTTATCCAATTTGCATGCAACTAATGCCAAAATGTTGTGAATTCAATGCCCAATCTTGTGATATACGATATGACACAATGACGTCATTACCTTTGTTAGCGGTTTGGGTCAAAGGTCAGGGGGGTCAATGACCTTTATTATCATAACGCGGTCAATTATTATACAATTTGCATGTAAGTAGATTCAAAATGTTTAGAATTCAATTCCCTATCCTGTGATGTGTAATATTTGATTTCTTATAATGTGACCAGTTGTCATCAGATTGACTTGACACCGACACCCAAAAAGGTCACGGAGTTCATACAGAAATTGTACAATGTACGTGAATCAGTGTCAAACAGCAGGAAATTTAATGTTTTTAAGCCATCATAACACATATGAGATGGCAGATGTCGTATGGGATTAAATACCCTCACAATCAACGGTTTCTGGGGGGGGGGGGGGTGGGGGGGGGAAATGTAGCGTTGGCGAAGGTATGCGCTCTACTGAGTGCCTGTTCTAGTTTATTAAGTACCAAAAGTGATTTTAACATCTCAACCACAACATCCTCCCAGGCCACATACACAACACAGACCGTTTGCACAACAGATCGGTGGACGAATGTTTCTTCGTGTGGACAAACAAGGTGAATCATCTTCTAAATCTTGAGAAAATCGTTCCATATTCATGTAATTTATGATTTTCGGTCATCGAACGACACATTTGTATAACGAGTTCATTATTGGGCATCAACACGACACAGTAGACCACAATGCAGTACAGTATACTGCATATGACGTCATATTTGCTGAACCTTATATTATATTTTATATCATTTTCGGGGCATTTTTCATACCTTTTGCACAGAAGGCCTGGCGTACCATCTCATAATACCGTACATACTATGTTGGCTCCATTCACCTTCCCAAAATCTTGACGGCATCAATAACTCCACAATCCATCACATTTATTTCTTGACCCTTATTCACTTAATTAAAAAATTACGGCCACAATTGTCCATTATAAACAAACTTGACACTCAAATAAAACATCCCAATCTTTGTAAACTCCCAATCGCGTATGCATTTTATATATATATATATATATATATATATATATATATATATATATATATATATATATACATATATATATATATATATATATATATACATATATATATATATATATATACATATATATATATATATATATACATATATATATATATATATACATATATATATATATATATATATATATATATATATATATATATGCATACGCATAATCGCGTATGCATTATGTAGACATTAAAATTATATTTTATTTAATTGGACTTTTAAACCAATGTCACATCATCATCAATCTCAGCGTTACCATGGTGACCACATGACGTTTGACTCGTGGCTATTAAATCACCCTGTTGGTTGATAAAACGACATCAATTACATGAAATTTCTCCACAGTTTCAAGAAAAATCTTCCTATTCTTAATGCTGAAAAGTTAAAGTCTAAAGAATAGACTTGTACATGGTTCGAATCCTGAATCGAAGGTCAATTCTGCCTTCAAGCTGTTACTGAGATTAAAATTAATTGTCAATGTATGTTCCATTTTATTTCATTTCATAACCCAGGGATGCTCTATTTACTCTGTCAACCATCCTTATCATCCTTGCATTACGAAACATTCTCTTGTTATAATGGCTCTCGTCACAGCTTGAAATAATCATTCCTTTCCATGAGTGACATGACAAGGGCTCGCATTATGAGAGGTTATTATTATTATTATTTTTTTTACAATCCCCTCTTAGTACACCGAACAAGGCACTCCATGCTATACCTGCAGGGAGTGCCAATGTGCTAATCCACTAGTGCACTAATTACTCGCACTGGCTGTACGGATTTTCACAGATTCACATTTATAGATGTTACTTTTGACGGCTGAAAAATGATCATCCCATGTCAGTCTTGCATGCACTTCAAGAACCAACAAAGTCAAATAATATCTCCAGCTTCAACACTTTATGTCTGAACCTTATTTTATTTTTTCATTTTCTGTTTTATTGCTGCATTTTAAATTCATTTCAATTCCACTGCCCTCAGGGCATTTCCCTGTCTCACTTCTCATTTGCAATTCAAGACAACTTATGCAGATACAGATACAGACAAGATACAACTAATCATACAAGAGCTCTTAGACAAACAATACACATTTTCCTCAGTTCAAACCTCAATCCCAAGCTGGAAGCACAATTCCGACCAAAAAAAAAAACAACACTTTCTCAATTTCCAACCTCTGTTGGACAATGCCCTATTCTCAACTTTCTGTGAAACACCTCACCTCAACTATCTCTCAACTTCCAACCTCTATTGGTCAACGCTCTATTCAAGTCTGCATTGAAAGTGCCAATTGAGACCATGAAGCCAGGCAAACACCGAAAGTGCCAGTGCAGCCAATCTCAACTCAACTTCCAGCTGGCAGATGAGAATGCCATGCGAAAACCATGGCAACTGGTGAAAACACTGGCGTTTATAATTTAGTGTTTCCGATTGGCTGAATATAAACACTGGCGTTTATATTCAGTGTAAGGATTGCACAAGGTGGTTTACCATTGCATTTCCGATTGTCGTCAGGAAAGAAATAATTCCAGCTATGTACAAGACAACGTTATGAACCATGAGACAAAGTATCTGGTCACCATGGTTACCATGATGGGGAAAAAGCATTTTCTGTGTGTGACGGCTGTGGGCTGTGGACATAATACATATGGGAAAGCCGGACATTGGAAGAGAGACTGCCGGCGTAAACAGAGGCCAAACAATAATTCTCAAGCACTGTACAGAAAGCGGTTGGGGGGAATACCGGCAGGTGAGACGGCAAGAAAAGCAGTATTGACAATACAAGGGTGGGTTAACCTCCACATCACTGCGATTAACAGCGACCGCTTCAGATGAGCCGACCTTAAATCTTAAATTAAATGGGAAAAATGTTTCATTTTTGAGAGAAATGTCCAAGAGATAACTGAGCAGAATTTGGTCGAGTTCAAGACAATTCCCAATATAAAACGTTGGTTGGAACCTCACGACGAAAATATGGCAGTCGGTTGAACCGCAACACTGTACAGCATACTATGACATTTTGAGAGGGGATGTGAATTATGCGAATGAAGTACAAAATGCGCTCGGTTTGGAAATCAACATATAAAACTGCTGATCTTTGGAATGGTAAGGAGGGGATTCGATTGGATATGAAATTTACTCAACAACAATGCGACTTGATATACGAACCCATGAATATAACACCGCATATTACATTAATTGTCGCAAAAGGACACAGCAAAGGAGATTGGGCCGATGATCACGCGATTGAAGAGTTTGTCAAGACAATATTTACGTCAGATGTTGTTGTTTGTCTTTCGGCTGCTCCCGTTAGGGGTCGCCACAGCGGATCATCCGTTATGATCCACATACTGATTTGGCACAGGTTTTACGCCGGATACCATTCCTGACGCAACCCTGGTCGCCTCTTACGACACAGGGATAATGATTGGGTTTCGCCATGATTCCGGGCTGCCCTACACCCTCTCATATCGCGGCCCAGCGCAGACCTCCCGTCCTCAAGCGATCCTCCAACCTAAGCCCCCGAGTAGCCGGATTACAGGCGCACGCCACTACGCCCGGTTACAATATTTACGACAGATATGGGATTGAAATTTGTGACGCATAAAAGGGAACGAAGGGTATGCATGGGAACAGCCTTGTGTGGATTCTACGGCCGTTTTTGAGCATATAAATAAGCTACCCTGTGGAGAAATGTTATCAATGGTGGAGAAAGAGAACTTGCTGGCTCAGGTACCCAAGGAATTGTGGACCACACACCCAAATGAAGTTGGAAGGATGAAAGATGTGGAGCCAGTGCATATTATGGTGGACAAAACCAAGCCTCTATCCAGTACCAAACAGTACCCTATACGTGAAGAGGCCAGAAATGGAATCGCAGCACTACTCGAGCAGGGGGTAATTAGAGAGACTGTCAGTGAGTGCAACACACCGATCTTGCCTGTAAAGAAGCCGGGCAAAGAGACGTGGCTGTTTGTGCATGACTGAAGGCAATGAATAAATGCAGAGTGTCAATTCATCCTGTGGTACCGAATCCAGTGATGACATTGTCATCAATTCCGTCCAACACAGTGTGTTACACCACAATTGACTGAAGTAGTGTGTTTTTCTTGATACCAATTCATGAGGATTCGCAGAAACTGTTTGCTTGAACCTATGAAGGGGTACAGCACACTTGGAGGGTGCTGCCACAGGGCTTTGCAGACGGCCCGACATTGTTTTCGTGAGCACTCCACAAGGATTAGAATGACATCGTGCTTATTGAAGGGTCTACCTTGGTAAAGTATTGTTACGGCTCTGGAAATTCGCAGAGCACCATATAGGTCCTTAGATCAGTTATGCTGATAAGTCTGTGTTCAGATAGATTTCCCCACCGTTGTCAAAAGGGATTTATTTGTGTCACCCGGGCTGTGATCTTTGAGTAAGTCGTTTTTCTTTTACTATCGTTATTTTGGACCAACCGCCATTGCTACCACCACAAAGCCCCACCAACCACAACAACCACGATCACCACAACCACCTTCTCGTCAACCGCCAACATCTCCACAGACAACGAACAGCCGCCTTCACAACAACCACCTTAACCACCACCGCCCAACCACACCACCCTCACGACGACCACAAAAACGCCAGCCACACCACCAAAACGCCAGCCACGCCACCATGACAACGACCACCGTAACCACCACCCCGTTGCCACCTCAGCATGGTTGCGAGAAGCTTGGCATTCATCGGGGGAGAATGGACGACGGCCTCACCCCCCCTCCCCCCAACAGCAAACACGTGCGGAAAAGAAAGCAACGATCGGTAAAAGGAGAAGGTAAACGAAAAACCCCGATTCGGCAAGGGAAACGCCCTGCTTCTGGAAGTTTCCCACGCGTGCTGAAAGTAGGGAGGGGCGACGCGCTGTGGGTATAAAGTGTGGGCTGAGGAGAGGGTTGGGGCCAGTCTGTGGAGTGTCTGTCAGTTTTCGGAGCGCCTGGAGCCTGCAGTTAGTGGAGAAGCTGAGGAGAGCGGAGGAGCTGAGGAGAGCGTGGAGCCTGCTGTGCTGTGCCGCGCGGAGCTGCGTGTTCGTGACGTGGAGAGAGCTCGCCAACCAGCACCGAACGGTCTGAGGTGATCGGACTTCGGAACGGTCCGAGCATCGCTGAGGGACAGACTGGTTCTTAAAGGGAGCATCGACTCTGAAAGAGCAAAGACCCATTCGTTCCTCTCAGGCGTTGCTGGCTGGGGCCCGAATCACCAGGCCACGGCCGGGCCGTGGTTACGCTAGCTGCTGTGGGGACGGAACGTCGCGGGACGCCCCAGCGAGGTGAAGGTAACCTGCACGGCCTCTTGGAGCTCCTTCGGTCCTCAAAGCTCCATGTCATAAAGACCCCGAGAGGTCCAGTCTACCCCCTTGTCTTTGAGGGGGGTTTTTCCTTGCTTTTCTTTATATGAAAGTTGTGGCGCCAAGTCCGATAAGTAGAACTGTGTATAAGTGTCTGAAGAATAAATAAACGGTTGTAGCTCCTTTACATTGCTTTTGTTTGGCTATATAATTGCATGCGTGCTCCCCCCCATTCATTGCATGACTGCATCACTGTATACGTGTGCAATAAATGTGCTTTGAATGTAAACCTGTTCGTTGCATCCTCTTCCCTTCATTGAGCTGCCATCTTGCACTCGGGATATAGTTGGTTTTTAATAGCTGGTAAAGTGATCGGGTCCAACGGGACTGCGCGATAATACACCGCTCGGTTGTCCCAAAAGGAAGCGAGCTGCTTAAGCGGCTCGTTTCCAAGCGTCCCGTTGAGGTACAATCTCTCGGTAATCTACCCGCGCGATTAATTAGGTAAATTGAAGATTTGGCGATCGGACCCTGTAGCGCGAGTAGAGTGCGGACAAGGTTGTGGTGTGGTTAAGAACACACCCGTGGCTGGTTTTCGGCATTGATCCGGAAAGCCGTAACTGAATTGTTCGGTGGGCGCACGGCCGCGATTCGGTTAAACGCGGTCGTTCACACGCCGGCGGGCGAGAATTCGTATCAGTATGTAGATGATTTGCTGATTGCGAAAACGCTTGTTTTTAGCAAATTTGACCATTTTTGTGTTTACAAGTTTTTTTTGTGAAATGTATTGTTTTACGAAGAGGAAGCTAAAATACACACTATTTCAAGAAAATCACATGTTTCCGCAAGAGAAACGTGATTCAGAACAAAAGGTTGAGTCAGACAATGCATTTGTTTTATGAAAAACGCTTGCTTTCGGCAAATTTGACCATTTTTGCATTTGTAAGTTTTTTTTGTAAAATGTATCATGTGAAGTTGAAGCTAAAATGCACACTGTTTCAAGAAAATCACATGTTTCTGCTTCAGAATAGTGATTTCGAACAAAAATTTGAGTCACACTATGTTTTTGTTTGGTGAAAAACACTCGTTTTAGGTAAATTTGACCATTTTTGTGTTTTTTTTTTTGTGTGAAATGTATTCTTTTGCGGACTTGAACCTAAAATACACAATATTTCAAGAAAAACATGCGTTTGTCCTTCAGAATAGTGATCGGGAGCAAAAATTGGAGTCAGTGAAAGCTTTTGTTTGATGAAAAACACTTGTTTCAGGCAAATGAGACCATTTTTGCATGAATCAGTTTTTTCTGTAAAATGTATCATTTTGTATAGTTGAAGCCAAAATACACACTATTTCAAGAAAATCACGTGTTTCCGCTTCAGAATACTGATTTAGAACAAAAATTCGAGTCAGACGATGCTTTTGCTTTGTGAAAAACGCTTGTTTAAAGCAAATTTGAACATTTTTGCATTGAAAAGTTTATTTTTGTAAAATGTGTCGTTTTGTAAAGTTGAAGTTAAAATACACACGATTTCAAGGAAGACACGTGTTTCCACTTCAGAATACTGATTTAGAACCAAAATTCGAGTTAAACAATGCTTTTGTTTTGTGAAAAAAAAACACGTGTTTTTGGCAAATTTGACCATTTTTGCTTTTATATGTTTTTTTCTAAAATGTTTTGTTTTGCAAAGTTGAAGCGAAAATACACTATTTCAAGAAAACCACACGTTTCCACTAAAGAAGACTGATTCAGAGCAAAAATTTGAGTCAGACAATGCTTTTGCTTTGTAAAAAAAAACACTTGTTTTAGGCGAATTTGACCATTTTTGCATTTATGTTTTTTTTCTAAAATGTATCGTTTTGCAAAGTTGAAACTAAAATACACACTATTTCAAGAAAATCATGTGTTTGTGCTTCACAATACTGATTCAGAACAAAAATTTGAGTCAGACAATGCTTTTGTTTGGTGAAAAATGCTGGTTTTTGGCAAAAATGACGATTTTTGCATTTATAAGGTTTTTTTGTGAAATGTATTGCTTTCCGGAGTTGAAGCTAAAATACAGACTGTTTCAAGAAAATCACATGTTTCTGCTTCAGAATAGTGATTTAGTACAAAAATTCGAGTCAGACAATGCTTTTCTCTTGTGAAAAATGGTTGTTTCATGCAAATTTGATGATATTTGCGTTTATAAGGTTTTTTTCTGGAAAATGTGTTATTTTGAGAAGTTGAAGCTAAAATGAACACTATTTCAAGAAAATCATACGTTTCCACTTCAGAGTGGGTGATTTGGAACAAAAAGTTGATTCAGGCAATGCTTTTGTTTTGTGAAGAATGCTTGTTTTGGATAATTTGAGCATTTTTGCATTCATAAGTTTTTTTTCTGTGAAAATGTATCGTTTTGCGAAGTTGAAGCGAAAATACACACTATTTCAAGAAAATCGCATGAACAGATGATAAATGGGGTTTCTGGGATGCCCAGTCAAATGAATGGGGGGAAAGGGAAAAACTCTTTGACCCATTCCTCAAAAGCTTAAAATGGCAGACTCATTTCCTCCCTCCCATGCAATCAAATGTAAAATTGAGCCTCATTTCCTCCCCCTCCCATTCAAGCAAATGTAAAATTGAGACTTACTGATGAAAGCACTTCTTCCATTTCATGTTTTCATTACACTCAAATAGCGAACCAATGAATATTTGTCCATGTTCTACTTTAGGGAATAACTTAATTTTCTTAAAACATTCATTTCCATTGAGTATATTCACAAAGAATAACTTGGAACTTGGTTCTTGGTTTAAGTATCTTTGTTGAGCAGAGATGAAATGATAAACTTCTCTTAATGCTCTTGTCCAACCACCTCCTGGGCCACATATTATTTTTCATAAACCACACCCACTTTTCCTAAGCCACGCCCACTTTACCACAAGCCACACCCATTTTTCCTAAGCCATGCCCACTTTCCACAATCCATACCCACTTTTTATAAGCCCCGCCCATTTTCCCTAAGCCCCACCCTCTTTTCTGAGGGTCACCTACTCTTACATCATTTCCAGTTCAGCTCTGACTCACATGGCTTGCCCAAGGAATTTCCAAAGGAAATCACACCCAGTCATTGTGATATAAAGGTTTGAAACCCAGACTAAATTTAAACATATTGTTACGGCTGTGGAAATTCGCAGAGCATCATATAGGTTCTGATATCAGTTATGTCGATAAGTCTGTGTTCAGATAGATTTCCCCACCGATGTTTAACGGGAAATTATTCGTGTACAGGGCTGTGATCTTTGAGTTAGCCATTTTTCTTTTGCTATCGTTATTTTGGACCAACCGCATTTCAACCACGACAACCACCTTCTCCACAACGCCAAACACAACCACCTTCTCCACAACACCAACCGCATTTCAACCACAACAACTGCCTCCTCAACAACGCCAACCACAACCACCTTCTTCACAACGCCAACCACAGCCACCATCTCCTAAACCACACTTCCCCAATAACCAACAACGAACATCGCTTCACTTTCAACTCCGCAGGTGCCGCCATCTTTGCGCCAGCCACGGCGAGTTCCCAGCGAGCAGCGTCGCTGCAAACAGACGTGGGGGTTTCCTCGTTGTGCAGGGCCGGTGATCTCCACAACGTCCGCTCTCTTTTGTGGGCGCCAGTGATGGTGATTTCAACCACGTCCGCTCGCTCCAAGCTTCGCCTCGAAATTCGGATCAGGAGATCGAGGGGGCGGAGCCAGTGGGGGTCAGAGGTGAAAGAGCAGAGATCAAACCTCGCCTCACGAACCCTATAAAAAAGCGCGCAGAGCACCAAGTCAGCGAGTCGGTCTGGGTTTGGAGTGGTGTGAAGAGTAAGGTTCGAGTCCAGTGAAGGGCAGTGGAGGTCCGGGTTCGCCGAGGAGACGGAGCTGGGAGCGCAGCCGGGTCTGCCATGCCGCGCAGTACTGCGCGTTCATGTGCGGGACGTGGGGTGAGCCGGAGAGAGGTCGCCAGCTGGCACCGAACGGTCCGAGGTGATCGGGCTTTGGGACAGTCCAAGCGGCGCTGAGGGACGGACGGGCTCTTAAAGAGAGCATCAACTCGAAGAGAGCAAAAGACCTGTTCGTTCCTCTGAGGCGTTGCCGGCTGGACCCGAATCACCAGGCCGTCAGACGATGCCTGGGCCGGACCGTGGTCACGACAGCTGCCGTGAGGACGGGACGTCGCGAGTCGCCCCAGCGAGGCACCACGAAGGTGAAGGTAACCAGCCCGGCCTCTCGGAGCTTCTGCGGTCATCACAGCTCCGTGAAATAAAGACCCAAGAGGTCCAGTCTACCCCTCGTCTTTCCTGGGGTTTTTCTTTGTTTCTTTTGAATGAACGTTGTGGCGCCATGTCTTTAGGTAGAACTGTATAAGTGTACGTAATTAATAGAACGGTGGTAATTCTTTTTCTTGCTCGCGTCTTGTCCCTACCCCCCATTCATTACGTGCTTGTACATTGCATTGCTTTTGTTTTCCTCGCCTGATTGTATACATGACTGCATATGTGTTGTGTGTGCAAATAAATGTGCTTGTGAGAATGTTAACCCGTTTGTCGCGTCCTTTTCCTGCATTGAACTGCCGTATTGAGTTCAGAATAATAGTTGGCTTTTTAATAGCCGATAAATAGAATCGGATCCAACGGGGCTTTCCCGATAATATCCCGCTCGGTTATCCCAAAACGAAGCGAGCTGCTTAAGCGGTTCGTTTCAAGCGGGCCCCGTTGAGGTACAGTCTCTCGGTCGTCTGCCCGCACGGTTAATTCGATATATCAACAATTCGGCGATTGACCCTGTAGCGTGGGTAGAGTGTTGACTAGGCTGTGGTGTGCTTAAAACGCACCCGTAGCGGGATTTCGGCGTTTGATCCTGAAAGCTGCGACGAGATTTTCCGTTCGGTGGGCGAGAGCGGCTGCCATTGGCTAGAAGCGGTCGTCTGCACGCCGGCGGGCGGAAATCTACAACAATCTTTTTACTTTTACTGAGAATGGACTGCTGTGCTGAGCTTGAGTGGGATGACTTTGGAGTTCCACTACTTGAATGGAACTAAACCTTCAAGTTGATGAACTGGATTCAAACCTCTTATCTATTGAGGTAAGATTTTCTTTTCGTATTTAGAGTTTTATTTAAGCATATAATCATTTAGTAATTAAATCACTTAATTAATACATTAATATTTTCTCTCACAGGAAATTGTATCTGGGATGAAAAACGAAAATACTGCCGTTGCCACAACTTGGGGTGAAATTGTTGGTTTGGTTGAAGACCTTGTGAGCGACCAAGACCCACAGAGCTCTACCTTGATGACCCAGCCAAAGAGTTATACCTTGGAGACCCACAAAATCCTGAAAATGAGTTTTACATTGATGGTACTTTTTGTGAGTTTTTAAGACAATACCCACTGAACAAGTTATACCTTGATGAACCAGAATATAAGTTTTACCTCAGAGACTCACAAATGAGTTATCCTTGGTGGTTTTAAATATGAAACATACCTCGGAGACGTCACAAATTTTGAAAAACATCAGTAAATGAGTTATCCTTGGTGGTTTTAAATATGAAACCTACCTCGGAGATCTCACAAATTTTGGAAAAATCAGTAAATGAGTTCTGCCTTGATGGTTTAAATAACTACCTTGGAGACTCGGGAAAAGGGTTCTGCCAAAATGGTTCTAAATATGGAACATACCTTGGAGACTCACAAATTTTGAAAAAATCAGGAAATGAGTTATCCCTTGGAGACTTTGTAAGTTGGTTATATTTTGGAGACTTGAAATGTGGGTTCTGGCTTGATAACTCACAATGTGATACATATCTTGGAGACTCAACAGGAATGTGGTTATACCTTGGAGACTTGGAAAGTTGGGTTTATATTGGAGACTTGAAATATGGTTTCTACCAAGAAGACTCTTGGGGATCTCAACCTATCGATGTGGTTCTTTATTGGATGGTGTTTGATGAGAGCAATATCAAGAAAGTTCTGGGAAGAAAGTGCAGGAAAGTTCTTACTCCCCCTTTCTACTTCATCAAACCTGAAAGCCTTAAAAGACAGAATTGGAAAAAGAGAAAAAAATACATAAAAAAAAAATATTGTTCAAATCCATATTTAAAAAATATATTATGTTCGGCGAGGGTTGGGTTAGGGTTGGGATTTTGAATGAGGGTTAGGGTGGGTTAGGGTTGGGATTTTGAATGTGAGGGTGAGACTGGGTTAGGGTTGGGTTGGGTTAGGGTGGGGATTTTGAATGTTAGGGTGGGGTGGGTTGGGGTTGGGTTGGGTTGGGATTTTTAATGTGAGGGTTATGGTGGTTTGGGTTTGGGTTAGGGTTGGGTTGGAGTTTTGAATGTGAGGGTTCGGGTGGGTTTGGGTTGGGATTTTGAATGTGAGGGTTTGGGTTCGGTTGGGGTTTTAGGTTTATGTAAGGGTTAAGGTTGATTATGATCCCTGTTATATTATCACTCACTCTCACACACACACACAAGTTAAGCCTTGACGATGTAGTTGAGGATTCTGTGTTTGGGGTTCACAGATCGAAGAACGTCCCCCATTGCACACACACATATAAAACATAGTATTGTTTTTTTATTATTTTAAATTTAATATCGCAGAGATACCCCCGACAATACTCCACAGAGGTGTAAAAGTAGAGGATTGTGAAAACCTATTGCTCCCATGAGTATTGTATGCTTAGTTTTGTCTTTTGTAATTCCTGTGAATAAAATGAACCTAAAATCTCTTCCCCTTCTAAATCACATAATTTGTAAGTCCAAGGAACTGTACCGACGACATCAACGATTTTTAAAAGTTCATTTGTCCATTGCTTCGTATAACCTTTTTCAAAATGAGATTGTCACCTGTATATTCTAACAATATCACCAACTTTGAACTTTGGCTTTCTCACATTAATCTCTTTTTCATATTCTAATTTTGTAAATGTTTCTGATGGTTTAGTTTTTGTTGAGGAGTGAATCGTGTTGTACTTATCTTCAATGTCCTGAATTAAAGACAACCATTGTTGAGAACCGAGTTGAGTGAACTTTTTATATAGTCTCTTTTAAAGTGCGATTGAAACGATCAATAACAACCGCTTTTCCTTCATTTAAGGTGCTGTATAATTTAATTCTGTTGTTCTTAAGAAAATTCATAAATGTTTTGTTGAAGAACTCTGCACCCTCATCAGTCCACAATTTTTGACGTTTTCTCTTGCTTTTATTAAATATCTGTTGAAAGGCTAACATAAGAGTATTACCCGTTTTGTTTTTTAAAAGGGACAACCCACGCATATCTACTCCTCAAATCAATAACGGTTAAAGCAAACTTGTACCCCTCATCATTATTGAGTTCAATCAAATCAGCGGATCAGCTATAATAAACTTCCTTGGAATACACCTTCCTTCTATTTAACTTTGTGATTATTGGTTGATGTAATTCATCAGCTAATTGCTCTTCAATCTTAATGACATCATGAGAGGCAATACGTTTTTTGAATTTCCAAGACCAAGTTTCAATTTAGCACTCATCATCATCTTCTTCACAATGAACCTATCAACTTTTTCTCTCAAGGTTGGATTTTGTATCAAAGATAAATTGTACAACATTTCTCGATCCGCTTTGTGTTTTTCTTCCAACATCGTGCTATTCCCATTATCAATATCATGCTTCATGCACACCTCATCTAATCTTTTATTCAAGTTTGTTCCTGAACCACAGAAATAATACCTTGGTAGATGTAATTCCCCTGGTATTCCAGTTGTTGTAAATTTACTTCCTGATAAAAACTTTTGTATATCTCCCCCTTGTTTGTGTTTGGTGAAGAATTTACTTTTTTGAGCCACACACCGAACATGTGCATTTTTGTGTAACCCTATTCTTTTTACTTTAAACATACGAGATATTTTTTACTCTTGGTTTTCTTTTTACATTTGAGACAATAACTAATTTATTTATGTGAAAAATTCCTACACAGTGTGAAAACCTTTTTAGTTTCCAACATGCACATTTGAATCTTAATTTTTAAAACATAAAGAATTCTTTGAAATGTCTTCACTCTCTCCTCCATTTATTTTAGAAAAAAATGTTAAACTTTAATAAAAGTCAACTTCACCAACATCATCAATAAGAAATCTTTTCCTTCTTTGTCTTCTTTATCTCCACTTTCCCCTTTAAATCTTCTCCCTGAAATTGATGTTGATACTCGACGCATGTATTTCTAATAGACTTGCCAATTCTGTTTTCCTCCTCAGTGCGTTGAGATTGATTTAATTTTTGTCATACCTTTGATCTTTTTATAATCTCACTGGTTTCCATATTCTTATCGTTATTTATTCTTTCTCTTTCCTCCCTCTCCTCCTTCTCTCTCTTCTCCCTCTCCTCTTCTTTCTCTCCCTCTCCTCTTTCTCTCTTGCCTCAGTTTCTTCAACTCTGACCTCATCCCTAACTATCCTTGAACCACTTTCACTCCATAGAATATCATACATGTATTCATCTGGATTCTGCGATACTCTTGTATCCATAATTATTTTTCTCATAATAGGAAACCAATAAGATTTGTTGATGATTTCTAAAAGAGTTTTATATTTCATCACCTTTATAAATTCAGTTTTGGATCCTCATGGAGGATCTCTAGTCTTACTCACGTTGTTGTTCTTCATCTTCTTCTTGTGGACTTTTTGTTTCACAGCCTACAGTTTTCATCAAAACTTCCTGAAACTTGGCAAATATATGTAAAAATACCCTGCGCAGACAGTAACCATCTCCGATTTTGAAAATTCCTCCTAGAAAAAAAAGTTATGACGTCAAAATATCTCCGCTAATGCCAATCGCCGAAAAAATTATCTCCGAAACTAGGTAAGCTTTTTGAATTCTGTTTGCAGGAATCGAACAGGGCATTAGCAGAGATGAATTAGCGCGCATATGATGCATCACTATGACGTCATATCAATTTTTTATGACCATTCCTATTTTTTTGACCTTTTTTGTTTCACAACCCAGTTTTTTCATCGGATCTTCGTAAAACTTGCCATGTATATGCAGAAAACCCACACGCAGGCAGTGACCATCTTCGATTTTGGAAATTCTTCCGAGAAAAAAAGTTGACGTCATAATATCGCCGCAAATGGAAATCGCAAATACCATTATCTCCGAAACTAGGCAAGCTGTTTGAATTTTGTTTGCGGGAATCAAGCTGGGCATTAGCACAGATAATTTATCGCAAAGCTGATCAATCACAATGACGTCATATTCGTTTTTATGACATCATTAAGATGACCAGCATCTTAGCACATTTGAGCTTGTTATTTTATATTTTAATCAAATCTATATTTATGGGTTTTTTTAATATCAGTATAAGGCCAGTTCTTAATTGAAAAATGCCAGTGTGTATATGTTCCAATTCATAAGGAATGTAAAATCTAACACCCTTTTCTTGTAGGTATCCTTAAATGCAAAAATTATAATTTTCTTCAAGCCTTCTTGCTGTCATTTACTTATCAGAAATATATGATAGATTAATGTGATGACACGTAATACCACCCCATCTTACTGTTGTTAAATCAGTTTGTATTCCTCGACTTTGTATAATTATCCAATTTCCTTCCTTCTTTGTCACATAAACTATTGCTTCACCATCATAATTTCCGATTCCCAAAATCGTGTATTTGTTGTTTGCTAAAGCAGATAATTGAATTTAATAAGAAAAGGTATATGGTTTGTTGAACTCGGTGTGGTGGTTGTAAATTCTACTTGTTCAACAAAATGTGCTGTTTTATTTTAGGATATATATTGTGATAAATCACTTAATCTCACCAAGTCATTCGCGTCAATCGGGCTTGGATAATTTATTAATTTTTAAACAATTTTTATATTAATATTTTTTGCGATACTATATTTCTGTCATTCAGCCTGTGCCTTTGTGTGATAATTTGATAAATCAATATCCAGTTCTTGGGATACACCGAAGATAGAACCATCTTTTCCAACATAAGTCATTTATATTGGATTAAAAATGTCATTAAAATTTTTATTTTTGTTGAGTTGAAATAACCCATATAGACATAATTGACCACAACACTTGGAATTTAATTCTTGGACTTGAAATGTTTGATAAATACCATTCTGTCAGAATTTTATTACTTCAACAGGTGGTGGAAGACCATAACTATCAAAATAATATTTAACCTGATTATTATAAATGCAAACCCAATGAGAACCATTTCCATTATTATATTCTCAGTTCATAATATTCTTTGCATGTTCAGACACTTTTGTTAATATCATCTCTCATACAAATAACCACATGATGAATTTTAAATTTCTTACAATGTTTGAAAAGTTCTAAATTTGATGTTATATTGTTTCCAAATTCTTCAAACCACTCATCAATGCTCATTTATTTATTAGAAAGATATAATCCATTACCCCCTTGTAGTTAATTTTACACCTGCTCGTGCGATCGAAGAAAACGTATCTCCAACTAACAATCTCGCTTTATCAGGTAGGCTTTCAAATTTTTCAGCAAAATCTACAATTACACCACTTCCACTAATTTGTTTCTCCAACTCCTTGTTATGTCTTTCCAACTCTTTTTGAGCCCGTAGTGGAGCCTTCCTTTCGTTGGCAGTTTTCACCGCTGCTGAAATACCACCTGTTAATGCTCCAGCCTCACTTAAACCAGCAAATAAAGGAATTACAAATGGGAGAAATCCTCCACTCATCTCTCTTATTGAATATTTCTTCAACATTGGTTTTGACATTTTAATTTTAGTGAGCCAGTATCATTCAAGATTTTCAATTGTTCTCTTGTGAGCAAAACATTAATTCTTACTGCTCCTTTTCTCTGAATTGTATTAATGTTAATCATACAAGGCTTTTGATTTGGAATACAAGATAATAGTTTATTATGATTAATTTGATTAACATGTACCCCAGTTGGCACTTTACGAATTTATTTATCAAAAAAATTATGTGAGACGAACCATAACACCATTATCTGCATTAATCTGTAATACAGTTTCTTCCAAAAGCAAACAATATGTATCAACTTCTTCACTGTATCCTCTTTCAATGTATAGGGAAGTATCCACTCGATTCGACTTTATAGTTTCCTTTTGAGCACTGAGGTCAATCACATAGATTGTATGCAGAGTTTTAAATGCTGTCACACCCAAAATGGGTTCTTCGTTTCCATTGCTTTCACACCTTTTGGTAAGACTTGTATGCTTCAGCATAATCATTTTTTTCCCAATTAATTTCCAATATTTCTCGTGGAAAAATGTCCCATCTTGAGAAATGCGAAGTTGTTTCACCTTAGCATTATCACTCAACGCATTATTCTTATCAGTAACAGTTTCACCATCTGTTTTTTTATTTATTTAAATAAGCCACAGATATCGTGGCTTTCCTTCCCGAACACCCAAATTCCACGTGCAAGTGGTTTGGTTCAGTATAACGTGTTGGCATCTTCTTTTAAGGTATGATACATTGAGGGGTTTCTTTGAGTTGAATCTTCTATTCAACATCTCTTCTGTTTTAGGATAAGGAGTATATTCACTTATATACCAACTAATTTCATCAATAACAAATTTATTCTGAGCAGCAAAAGCATTAGCCACAACAAAAAGCAATCTCTTTTCATCATCATTCCTTTCCAGTTGAAATCTAATTTTATGACCATACAGAACTTTATCATGATCACAAAATCCAAATGTACCTTGAAGAGGAACTGCCGCAGTAAAACTATTACCTGTTTTTGTATCATCATTATACATTCCTTTCCTTTGACTATATCCAGGGTCTGTGTTTGTTCCCGTTGCCATATCAGGAATAAAACATTTGACAGCTCCCTTTCCCATTCTATCACGAAATGAATATAGTGTAAATTTCATCATTTCAGATGTCGCAGAGACATAATCAACCGCTTCCACTTCTTGTGTTCCAATATACAAATGAACACCATCAAACATTTTCCAGAAGAAACCATTTACGAGTCTAGCGTTTGTGATATTCACAGCCTAAGTGAATGTAAATTTACACAAGAAACTTTCGGCTATATTCAAATAAGTTTGTTGATTATTTATTTCAAAACGTTTTGTTGCATTTGTATCCCAGTCTGTTCCAGTTATGGCATTTACCTTGAAGTAGTCTTCTTTTTCGTAGAGTTTACAATGGTATAGAGATGAAACAATGGTATCATCCAAATCATAGATACTATCAATTACTTCTATACTTGTATTTATTTAGGAAAAAAGATGTTTAAAATTTTTAAACCCTGACCCAAGTATTTGAATTATTTTCTCTCGTTCTTGGGGAGACAACTGAGATTTGCCTTTCTTAATATATTTTGTTGCTTGCAATTTATGGGATTCCTTTCGGGCATCTTTTATACTCTTTATAACACCCGCTACATTTCCCACAGCAGAAGCAGTTGAAACAATTAGGTCTTTATGTTGAAGAATGGTTGAACCTATACCCATTAGAGTATCAATTTTCCCATCTCCTTTTTTTCGAAGTTGATGTCCTACACCCCTTTTTTCTCTTAGGTTTATCGTATCCTCTCCCAAGATACATCTTCACCTTTATAGTATGGGGAAAGGAACATCCCATCCCCTGTAATTATTTTATATTTTCCCAACTCGTGTTTCCTCACAATAACCATCATATTTATTGATTGGAAAACTTCACATTGGTGAATTCTGATGGATATAATTTCTTCATTAAAAGAAATCATGCGATTATCTTGGTTGGTTATCCTAAACTTTACTCAGCATATGGTTTTTCCTGACACAGGTAGATAAACCAGATTTTTTTGGTATCCTATTGAATTTATAGCCATTTGGAGTTGAGAATGCGCTGAATGAAAATATTGTATTTGTTCTTATTCCATCATTATAAGCACAATCAATCAAATCACAGTGAATTAATACTGAATTTATACCTGAGGATATTTGAGTAACATCTATCTATTATTCCAGCAGTGTGTGTGTGTCTGTGTCTGTGACCGCTGTTTCTCGACAACAACTGGTCCGATCGAATTGAAACTTGCCAGGTATATTGCTGGTGACCTGAGTTTGTGCCTTTTCAAAGTTTGATATTAATCGGACAAGTGCTTCCCATGTTATGTCCATTTATTTGCCAAACCAATGACAAGACACGTTGCTGTGTAGGCGTGGCCGATGGGGAAAGGGCGCCATTTAGTTACCGTGGCACAGGAGTGGCAATGGTCAATGGCAGTGAATGTCATGGCAAGCAAAGACAGGGAGGTAAACTTGATTTTAATTTGGATTTTACAGATATTTGGATTAAGTATCACAAATATTATTAATTTGGATTAAGTATCACAGCAGTTGTTATTTCGATGCAAGCGATAATTCGTGGAATGCATGTGAATATTCCGTATGGGCACACACCACTTCCGGATAGTGATGACTTACTGTATTTTAATAATTTCTCGATTTCTAATGCGCATTTATAGATAAACACAATGCCCCAATCGAGTCATTGTTTACGAGGGCGAATGAATGGCCTGTGTGGTTGTTTGAGAGTTTTTATTATTTTTTTTTGGGGGGGGGGGGTTGCACGTACGGCCACGCACATATGGCCACGCACGTACGGGCACGCATGTACGGCCACGCAAGAGCGAAGGAACGGCCTGTGTGGTTGTTTCTGGCACGCGGTTTGAAAGTTTTTTTTTCTTTTCACGTACGGGCACGCACGTACGGGCACGTACTAGTCATTATAAAACGTTCCATTAGTTTCAATCTTTTTTGAGGTGAAACCCAATAATCCTCTCAATGAATTATCTATTGTGAAATCAACTTTGTAATTATTTTTAAGTTTAATAGTTGATTTTGAAGTATATTTTTGAATATCTATAACAATATTTTTTGGATAATCACCTTGTGCTTTCATAAGGCAAGCAATTTTGGAAGATATTTGAGAAATCTCATATGCTCCGGGTGAAACTGTTATCCTTTTGTATCCACTTCCTGGATTATAACTAAACTTGTCATTTTTCTCGGTGATATTAAACAAGGTATTATAAGTTTCCATGGACAATAAAGACGCCTCATATTCTTTTGTTGCGTCAAGTTGTAGTGGGCATGGAAATGAAGATGTGTTGGCGCTTGTGAAATCAAAACTAAGGATTGTGCTTCTCATCTTATTTAATGTTGGATAAAATGTTTTTGTATTGACATTTATTAATTATTTTCATGTTCATCAACTGGTCTGAAATGGCTCATGCTTCATTAAAACAATTGTTATTTCAGCCTACTTACTACCAAACAGCAATAACAGTCCATTCACTAATTGTGAGGGGTCATTTGGAAGAAAACTAACACCTGAACCAAGCCTACTTAAAGCCTGAATAATGTGTTTCTCCTTCTCAGTCTTCCCACTTTTCCCAGATATATTGACCCTATAATTATGGGAGTCCAGCAAATCAATAAATACTCTATCATCCTTATTTTTCATATCCAATGGTTTATCAAAATACTTTGATTCATCCCTCACAGTTGAGCCTTGTTTTCCATCTTTTGTTAGAAGAAATATTAATGTTGGAGTTAATTTAACAGGTGGTTGAAGAGAACTCAAGAACCTTAATTCATCATTAAATATCAATCCCTTTTCTTGAACAAGATGAAATATTGCTGGTTGTTCTGTTGGACTGAGTCCTGCTATGGCTTTTGAATCAGCTTAATATTCATTGTTTTGAAGAGCCTTCACAACATAATCAGGGGGTTGATTTATCTCTTCCAGTTGTTGAAATAATCCATCAGCATCATATTATAATTCTCAAATTCTTCCTCTGTCACTTGACTGAAATCTTTTAACATTTGAAGTTTTTTTTTTGGTGTATATTCTATTCAGTGTGACCACTCCTCATTTTCAGAAATTCCAAGGTGAGCCAATGAAAAAAGCCAATAATTCACAAGGTTTCGGAAAAGTGATGATAATAGAAAACCTATACGCCAAGAAAACCTTTTGAAAACCAAGACGCCAAGGTGAACAACGAATAGCCAAGATCTTGTGAAAAAGCCAAGGAGTGGTCACACTGATTCTATTGTGGGAACTGTGGAAACATCTATAATTTTTTCTTGGAAAGTTTTTAAAAGTGGTTTTAAAAATTTATCTTGTTTTCTTTCAAATGCTTCTTCACCCGTTAGTTTCTGTCTGCGTTTCATCTTTATGTCTTCCTGTTGTTTTACAACTTTTGAAACCAACTCTTAATGTTCCTTAAATCTTCTTGCTCTTTCTTTCACATCCATTTATTTATTGGAAAATATCATTCACTGAATTATAAAGGTCAACAGGGAAATTTTCCTTTTCTTCATCATTAAAGTAGATGTGTTCAAATAAATCCTTTTCTTTAAATAATTCATTGAATTCTTTATTAACATTAATACGAGTTGTAATTTCTTCTTCAATAATACTTGAATCTCTGCTTTTCATACATTTATGTTGAGTTTCTTCATCAACATCAAAACCGAATGATAAAATCTTCACACTATTTGGATGTTTAATAATTTGCCTCATTCCTTCTGGATTAGATTCTCATATCCCAAGACCACCAGATTTTTGTTTCTTTAACTCGCTCTTATAATGTGAATATTTTGTTGTTCCAAGAGAGACCTCCTCAAATATTTGACCTTCATTCCTCATTCGCAAATGTTCGTCCACCGAAATGTGATAATAATCTTCACTTTCTACTTCTCCTGGTCGCATTGCTTTAGTTGTTGTAGATCCAATACGAATCACATGGTAGTTTTTTTGAAAATTTACAATATTTTCATTCTTACTCGCCAAGAACCTTGATTTATGAAAGTTTTTTGCAGAAGCAGATTTACCCACAAGATTAATAATTATAGCTGTCATTTATATATGTAATTGTTAATAAAATAAAAAATATATCGTTTAATATCTCATCTTGTTTCACAACAATATATTTATATTTTTCAGTCATGTGCTTCACATAATCCCCAAATTCCTTTTTACTTCATAATGAAGAACAATTGTCTCTCCAAAAATTATTTATATCTGTTGAATTTAACTTGAATAAAATAAAATTACAAGCATTGTTTCTTATTGAGCGACAGGGCAGTTGAAATTATGATTGACAAAGATTAATACAATTACAAGATTGAATGTCTCCCTCGTATGTCACAGTTATCCATTACAGTTTGGTTTCTCTCATTATCACCATCATCAAAGATAACGAGGTTCTTTTTTGATTTGTCCAAATCTTGGGGGGAAGGTATATCATCCGTATTATTGTTACGAATCTGGAAACCACTCGCATTCACACATACAGTTGACCCAAAGTTTAGTTATTTCGTTAAGTATATGTGGATAGTTAGAATTCCTCCCCTATGTCTAATGGGAATTTCATGCGTGCGCTGCGAGTTTCTTTTTAGTTGGTCTTCTGCATTAAATCCCCCCTCGACTCCTTCAGGGCCATTACGCATGCGTTTCTGGCCACGGACATAAGCGGGGGTGAGATCATCTCAGAGCCAATCCTGCCCCAGCCAGATGGAATGTTCCCCTCGTTCAATCGGGGGTGAGATCACCTCAGGGCCAACTCCGCCCCAGCCAGATGGATTGTTCGCCTTGTCCAATGAGGGGAGGACACCGATCACCCGACGCCTCCCGACCAATCCGGAGGCGAGTTACCTCAGAGCGGATCCCTCCACCCGCCCGGGGGAAGGATAAGAAAGGTGGTTGTGTCGGGGGCGAGCGGTCTTGTCTTTGGTCTCTCTTGGTCTGCGGTCTCTTTGGTCTTTGGTTCCTCGATGGTCGTGTTGGTGCTCATGGTGGTGGTAGTCATGGCGGGGGTGTTCCGTGGTGCTCGTGTCATCGATCGTCGTTCGTGGCAGCCAGGATAGTGGGCTCGTTGGATGCTGGGCCGTGGGTTCGAGTCCCACCGTGGTGGGTTGGAGTTGGTGAAACCGCAGGAGGCGGCCAGGTACCCGGCCAGACTCTGGCCCTCAGCTCGCCTTCCATCCCGAGCTGAAGGGCCGAATAAAGACCCACGAGGTCCATTTCTTTTTGGGTGTGTGTGTGTCTGTCTGTGGCCAGTCTGTAAGTGGAACTGTTTCAGTGATTCCATTGTACATTTTCCTGCATTCTTATTTGTGGTTAAGTCTGCTCTGTGTTTCCCTCCCTATTACCTTGTAAATAAATAACTGTTAAATGTTCCAGTTTGTTGTTTGTGTTTTCTTCCATTGACCCAGTGTGGTTCGGGCTTGAGAATTAGGCAGGCCGATTGTTCCGTAAATTGTTCTTTGGGCCGGCGCGGCTTTGGTAAATTCCGCTCGGTTACGCCGGATCCGAGTCGGTAACAGCGACTCGGTTCGGACAAAGCCGGCCGAGGGTGTGGCTTCCCCGGTAGCTAGACCACACGGCTAATTAGGTAAATTGGAATCAGACAAAAAGACCCTAACCGCGCGGTCTAAATATTGGCGTCCACGGTCCATTAAGTGACCCGTCGATTTCGGAGTGACGACCTTCAATTCCGGTGTTCTGTGGGAGACGGCCCAACTGCTCCATCTTGCGGTCGTCCTCGCCACCGACCTCGGCACCACAACATTATCACTAAGAATCCAAGTTATCGGCTTTGATTTCTTTTTATATCTCTGTGCATCACAAAATAGTTTTATTATAGCGAACGTAGTGAGCTTCATACTCAACGCGTGCACATGACAGAATAGGAAACAACACAATACTCTGGCAATTTGGAATCCGTGTCGTCAGCTTTGACCCTTTTGCTTCCGGTTTTGTCATGGGGAATGATGTGTCCCGGGAGATAAAGGCATCGTCGGAGACATGAAAGACCCAAATATCAGAAATGGTGTATATTTCCTCCACTGATTTTAATAAAGATATCTCCCGCATCATCAAAGAATAATTTTTAATCGTCATTTACATTATTTGATCGCTGATCCCGAATCCAGGCCGAAGTAACCGGAAATTGCAGCATCGAATGTAAGAAGAATTCTACGTTCGCTTCTAGCCTTTGCCTATTCCATATTATCTTCAATGTTGTAATCATTTTGTTTGTTTTGAAGTTTAAATAAACCGATTATATCTTCTTTTTGAAGACCAGAATTAAAACCTTGTGAGAGTAGTTGATACTCAGGTTGAAAACTTGACTTTAATAATTTTCACAAATTATCATTATCTAAAAAGTTGGGAGTAAGGAGCATCTTCAAAAGTAAGCAGGTTTTTCCACATCCGCTTGAACCAACTATGAGACATCTTAATGAATTTGGGAGATTTTTATGGTTGTTAAATTTTATCTTATTTTCCCAAATGGGTAAAAAATTCATTCATTTATATATTTGGAAAACAGGTTATTTTTTAATTTATTATTGGCTTTTTTAGAAACTCTATATTTTATCCTAAGCTCGGGTTTAATTTCAAGATAATCCATTATTTTATTCATACAATATCTTGTGTTGATATTTCCCTGAAAATGACAATTGTGAATAATATATAACAACAATCCTTTGATCATTTCTCTTATATGTTCAGTTTCTTCCATTGTAAGGAAAGGTGTGTTATCACCCTCATACTTTACATTAATTTCTCTAATCAATCTTTTAAAGTAATTCATTTTTGGTGTAAATCTAAGAATTATTTTCCTTTGTTTTATCATTAATTAGAAGATAATCACAGAATATACATTGTTTATAGGTTTTTGACTCTGTTTGATCCCCGTCTTTCACACGCAGGACAATTCTCAAATTTGTCATGTGGAGAATCAGGAAATTCAAGAGGCTCAAAATCTAGTAAACTATTCATATTTATAAAGTAAAACTTCACTTCAAATAAAATTCATCTTCGGTATCTTCTTCGGTACTTTCATTGGTGCTTCCACAATCATCTATAAAACTACTTTCCGAATTATCGTTTGAACACAAAGTCTCAGTATCATAACTGTTTTCTGTTCCAACAGAGATACGATCATCACTCTCATAATCTTCAAAATCTTCACTTGAACAATGACTCATATTTAATTAGTAGAAAAAACATTACCATCAATATCAACATACTTTTTTTCATTAACAGATTCAACTACTACATTTTTTACATTGAAGGTAATTTTAAAATGGTCTTTAACTTCGAATGAACGAAATGTCATTTCACCTGACATATTAACATCCTTTATTTCATCAGGATTTAATAGCCTGGTGTTTGCGTAGTGGTTGGGGTTGTGGCTTGGGATCCAAAAGGTCCTGAGTTCAAGCCCCGTTGGCCGCTAGAATCAATACGCACCAGGAGGTTGACTCAGCCTGTCATCCTTCCGAGGTCGGCAAAGTGAGTACCAGTGTACTGGGCCCGGTGTATGCCCCGGTTAGAATAGGTGTACCATGTCCCTGTGTCGTAAGAGGAGACCAGGGTTGCGTCAGGAAGGGTATCCAGCGTAAAACCTGTGCCAAATCATGATGCGGATCATAACGGATGATCTGCTGTGGCGACCCCTCACGGAAGCAGCCGAAAGAAGAAGATTTCATCAGGATTTACATATTTTGGGTTGTTGAAAAAAAAATACAAATTTCTCCTTGCATATTGCTGATGGTCTTATCTTTTCTTTCCAAAGCTTAATCCATGAGGTCTTTCTTTTTTGATGCTTTTTCTACTTTTGAATATATTGCTAGAAAGAGAAGACAAACTTTTGTGAAAGCTACTTTAATTGATGTTCTTCCAGATATACTAAAAGCCCTTCCACTGAAGAAAATTGAAGAACTCATTATTCACCATAATTGTTTTTATCCAACAGTTGTTAAATTTATCTTTATTCAATTTTACATCCTCGATATATTTCTCAATCTTTTACAAATAAAGAGATTGATTTAAACTTGTCTTTTGTGTCTTGAAACATTGTATTTATTCAGTGAAAAAAGTTGGAGGATAAAATGGTTTTAAGCACAGATTCACCTATAAATTGAAGCCAGGTGTTGGCGCAGTGGTTTGGGCAGCGGCTTGGGATCCAAAAGGTCCTGAGTTCAAGTCCCGTTGGGCAACTGAATTAATACACCAGGGGGTTGACTCAGCCTGTCATCCTTCAGAGGTCGGCGAAATGAGTCCCAGTATACTGGGCCGGTGTATACCCCCGTTAAAATAGGTGTACCATATCCCTGTGTCGTAAGAGGCGACCAGGGTTGCGTCAGGAAGGGCATCCGGCATAAAACATGTGCCAAATCACTATGCGGATCATACGGATGATCCGCTGTGGCGACCCCTAACGGGAGCAGCCGAAAGAAGAAGATTCACCTATAAATTGAATGGAATTTTCATCAAGAATTTTTTTTTATTTTAAGCAAAGTTTTGTTGTATAAATATGGTGACTACAACGTACTGCGACGTTTGTAATCATGAATATAAATGTTATAAATAAAAAAACACCTTCAAACCAACAAACACACTTTCAATTTTTTCAGACAAATATCTCCACTTGATCAAGAAACAAAACATTGTGATCGATGTGATAATGATATTCTTAAATTTTTTGATCAGTGCCCCAAACGAGATACACTTCTAGTCTTGGGGGATTTCAATGCATCGACTGGAACTGATAGGGATGGTTCTGAGATGTGTGTTGGTCCCCATGGATCAGAACTGTGAACCTGAATAGCACTAAGTTCCTTAACTTTGCAAGAAGTGATGGACTTAGGGTTGCCGGTTCATGGTTTCAGTGCCCACAAGCTCATCGCTGGACTTGGTATCCCAACGCTGGAAGTGTGGCAAAGGAGATTGACGGTTGCTGGAGGATGATCCAGAACTGCAGGGTCTACCGGAGTGCTCAGTTCCTCAATACTGACCACTGGCTTGTTGAAGCAACTCTGAAGTTGCACCTTCAATCCAGGAGAATGGCACCATCCCAACCTAGGCTGGATGTTGGCAAGCTCAAGCTGAAAGGGTAGCTGAGGAGTTTGTGAACAAGTTGAGTTGAGATTTGGGGGGTCTGGGTGCTTTGGGGGTCCTGAAGAGTTGTGGAGTGCCTTCAAGAACACCGTCCTTGATGTTGCCGGGGGATGTCTTGGAACTCACCATCGGGCAAATAAGAATTTTGTTTCTCAAGGGACAATGGATACCATTGACCAGAGTCACAGGGTCAGGCTGAATGGCAGAGCTGAGCTGTTCAGGGAGTTGAGGTGTAAAGCTGAACATGCACGAAGGGTGGAAAAGGAGGCCAATCTGTGAGGGGGAAGAGCATCACCTGTGGTCAAGTGATTCTCGTCCTGGTTTCAGGGGAATTCGCGCATTGCGTTCATCCAAGCACATCCATCGGTGTACTGCAGTCAGAGCAGAGGGTGGTAGGCTCTTGAGAGAGAGAGGAGTCCAAAGTGAAGGCCCACTGGGCCGGTTACCTTGAGCAGTTGTACCAGGCTGATCCACTCACTGTCGAGGTGGACGTCAGGGGTGTTACAATAACTGTTGCTGACCCTACAATCAACTGTGTTCCACCTTCACTTGTGGAAACTTTGGCTGCGGTGAACCGGTTGAAATGGGGTAAAGCTCCAGGGATCTGTGGCATCCATGTTGCACTTCTCAAGGCTTAGCTGGTGGAAATGCTGCACTCGTGCCATTGCATGTCGTTCTGTGCTCTTCCTGGAACACAGGCATCATCCCAACTGACTGGAAGAGGAGCCTTGTTGTCCCTCTCTGGAAAGGGAAGGGTGATTGCCAAGACTGCAACAACTCCCGAGGGGTGACGATGCTCTCAGTGTCGGGCAAGGTCTTTGCTCGGATAATTATTGATGGGGTTTGCTACCATCTGCTTGAGCACCAGCGTCCAGA
Source organism: Eptatretus burgeri (assembly GCF_056783735.1). NCBI lineage: Eukaryota > Metazoa > Chordata > Myxini > Myxiniformes > Myxinidae > Eptatretus > Eptatretus burgeri. The sequence goes on from NC_140961.1 coordinate 164,060,945, forward strand.
GCAGTCAGGCTTTACACCAAAGAGGTCAATGATTGACGGTATAATTGCTCTTCGGGTCCTCACCGAACGTAGACGAGAGTTTCGGCAGGGGCTGCTTGCAGCTTATGTTGATCTCTGTAAAGCCTTTTATTCAGTGAATTGGGATTCCCTTTGGAGGATTCTTGGTGTTTGTGGGTCATTTAAAACTGATAAATCTGATGTCTGAACTGTACTCTGGTCCTGAGAGTGCTGTGATATGTGATGATACCATCTCTTACTTATTTCAGTTGTTGCTGGAGTTTGCCAGTGGTGTGTACTGGCACCCACACTTTTCAGCACTTGTCTGGACTAGATTCTCGGGAGGATGTCAGAGAGATCAAGCTGTGGTGCATCGTTTGGGAATGTCAAGATCTCTGACTTTAATTTCGCAGATGATGCAGTCATCTTTGCGGAGACTCTGGATTTCCTTTTGGGGGCCCTCGAGATGCTGAATGAGAAGTCGGAGCCACTGAGATTACGGGTTTCCTGCGTCAAAAATAAGATCCAGGTTTTCAGTGACATCTTGTATGCTGCTGTCCTGTCCATGCCTGTTTGTGGTGATGATGTTGAGGTCGTGGAGAGATTCACTTACATTGACAGTGATATTCATGTCTCTACTGCCTGTGAGTCAGAGGTCAATAGACCTCTCGGTCGGGCCTGGGGAGTCATGGATTCACTGGATGATGGGGTGTGGTGCTGCCGGTACCTGTGCGGGAGGATGAAAGTCTGAGTCTTCAGGTCCTTGGTGCTTCCAGTCTTGCTCTATGGATGCGAGACTTGGACTCTGACCAAGGATCTGAGACGGAGACTTAATTCCTTTGGTACCAGGTCTCTTCGGAGAATCCTTGGCTATCGCTGGTCGGACTTTGTGTCCAACGAGCGGTTTCTGAGAGGGACTCAAATGAGATTTGTTACCTGCATCGTCCGTGAGCGTCAGCTGCGGCTGTATGGACATGTGGCTCGTTTTCCTGACGCTGATCCTGCTAACCAGATTCTCTCAGCGAGGGAGCCTCATGAGTGGAGGATGCCAATGGGCTGACCACGTGCCTCGTGGTTGCAGCAGGTTGATCGGCATCTCAAGGAGATGGGGATGGGCCAGGCATCTGCCTGGGGTATGGCCAGATGGAGGCCCCAGGAGTACTGGGGGAAAGTGGATGCAGCGACGCGCTGCTCTGGTGAATGCTCCCATCCCTGACCTGATAGTCCATGAGCGTCAGCTGTGGCTGTAAGGACATGTGGCTTGATTTCCTGATGCTGATCCTGCTCACAAGGTTCTCTCAGCGAGGGAGCTTCGTGAGTGGAGGAGGCCAATGGGCTGACCACGTGCCTCGTGGTTGCAGCAGGTTGATCGGCCTCTCAAGGAGATGACGATGGCCAGACAGAGGCCCCCGGAGTACTGGATTTCCTGATGCTGATCCTGCTCACCAGGTTCTTTCAGCGAGGGAGCTTCGTGAGTGGAGGCCAATGGGCTGACCACGTGCCTCGTGGTTGCAACAGGTTGATCGGAATCTTAATTTGATGGGGATGGCCAGACGGAGGCCCCTGGAGTACTGGATTTCCTGATGCTGATCCTGCTCACCAGGTTCTCTCAGCGAGGGAGCCTCGTGGTTGCAGCAGGTTGATCAGCATCTCGAGATGGAGATGGGCCAGGTTTCTGCCTGGCGAGGTGGCCCACGGAGTACCGGTGGAAAGGACACAGCGACACGTTGCTCCAGTGCATGCTCTGATACCTGACCTGACCTCCAGTGACCATGGACAATCTCCTTTGGCACAACACCAGCCATGGGATACCAATTCCAGCGATGTGACTGTGGACACTGAAAACATGAGCCATCCATCCTCAGTACACAATATCTTGCAAGGTCGAGCAACTTAGCATTATTCTGGTTCACAGTTCCACACCAATGGGAACCATCACGTCTTGTCACCATCCCTATCAGTGCCAGTCAATGTATTTAAATCCTCCAAGTTGAGAACAGTCTCTCGCCTGGGGCAATGATCAACCACTGGCTGAAGTGTGGCATGGAATAACACATTCACAATGAGATCACTCCACTCAGTCGGAGTCTACACAGAGACCAGGAAAATGACTCCCAGAGTGAGAAATCCTCAGTCATGATACGCTTTTTGACTGGTGTTACATTGATCACCAAAGGAGTCAGCTTGCTGCACAGGAAATACTCCCCAGAACAGGTTCTTCGTGGTTTATTTGTATTTTTCATGTCTGTTGTGGAATGAAATGTTTTACCATGGACAGAGTGCAAATCCTGGTACCATCCTCCTAACATTGGCAAACGAAACTGTCGGACAACATCCGGGGACACAGTTGGGCACGAGATATGGATGGCTGTTGACTCAATCAGAGCTTCTCCACCATTTGACAGGTTTTATTTTTAATCCTACTGGGTGTCCATATCCATCCACCCTCGTTACCAGGAATCTTGGTGTGGGACACAGTTTATTTGCCGACAACTCGACCAGGAAACAGGTTAGTACAGGTTCACACATAGGCCAGGGAATCTAGTGATATACCCACCACAAATTGCAATAGAGAAACCATTCAAGTGTTTTTACACTCTAAATATATTATGGAATGACATACAAAAAGTCACCGAAAATCCAAGTTTGGGAATATGTTTATTTTTCAAGATGGCTGCCAAAACTGATAATTATAGAATCAGCCCGATATCAGAAAGTAATAGTGCTAAAAATATATGTGGAACACTTAGGTACATGTTATTGGACATAATAAACCCCTTTCTGACATTTCCGTGTGCATGGAGAGAGTTGATGAGAAATTTAGACCCAAAATGGTGGTGCATTTGTATGCCTAAACCTATCTGTTAGAGAGCAATTAGAACTGTTGGTCGAATGCATTGCATAATGGCTTGGCCCAACGATGCTATTTTCTTATCGGCATCCTTCCCAACTGCGAGTTTCTGAAGCAGAAGTTTCAATGATTCAGGTAAGAATGACATCGCCTCGTCAGTAGATGTCATTGTACTTGAATCTGGGTCTACCTCTTTTGTCTCTTCCACTGATTTGACATCACTTTTAATCAGTTTGGCAGCAGTCTCAATGAGTCTTATTTTCTCTGCAGTGTTGTTGCTTTTCTCGGGTTGACTGTAGAATTCATGGAGGATAGCGGAAGCTTTGTGGCGGAATGTAACCACATTTAGTTTTCCATTGATCTCGGTGATCGTTATGTTGTCGCCGAAGTGTTTTTGAAGTTGATCTTTCATGAAAGTAAATCCATATGATTCACTGTCAGTGCCATCCAGAAATTCATCCATTTCATGTATTAGATCTTGTATAGTTTGTTCATCGTCATTGGCATCCAGATACTCGGCTACCTTAATGAAAGCATCTGCTCGTACTGAATCGGAGAGTCTGCCCTGCTTAGGCCATTTGGGAGGGATCATTTCTTCTGCAACAAACTCATTTGGTATTTCCCTTCCTGTTCTAAAGTTTGTGCTGCAGAGGTTGTGGTATACCGCATCTGCAGCATGTAGATTCTGCGCATACTCAATTCTACCTCTGACAGTGTCTGACCACAAATCATTGCGTTCTTTGCATACCTGCGTTATGGTCTTCTGGAAATCCATTGTTCTGACTGAGATAAGTTTATGTGTTGGTTTGTGGGGGGTTTTTTGCATCGCAAACACCACAAAATATGCAGTTTTCTTTGTAATTGAATGCCACACTTGTGGATCGACCTGCACATGGTGAACTACTGGGAGCTGCGGAGTCATGTCCTCGCTTTTTGTTGTCACTGACTAGGCACTGTGGGGAACAGAAGTCCTTCCTACACTTGACATGCACAACTTGGCCGGGCACAGTACTAATATTTCTGTTCTGCAACTCATTGGCCTTGGCAATGCCTTCACATCCTTTGATAGAGGTTCCTCACAGAAAACACACTTGTCTATGATCAGCCAATTACACTGTAATAGGAAAAGAAAGAAATACTTCAGCGCTATGACAACAATTATATAATGTATCCAACATATCTTAGAATTTCATTCATTTCCGAAATGTCTGAACCAAGGAAATTTCAAGATGTTTTGTTTATATATGAATCCCAAGTAATTACTTATATTTGGCTATTTCTAAATATGGCAATTTTGGTGCCATTTTCAATGTGAAATCTGTGACAAGTTTAACTAGAACTACGTTGTCGATGGCACACCATCGCATATTCCAGAAATATCATCATATCAAAAATCCGAAAGTGTTGTGCACTTCCCCATACATATATCTACCATGTCCCAAAGTTTCAAGTTCCTATTTCAAACGGTGGAGGAGTTACAGGGTAGGACAGACGGACGTACGGACAGACGGCGGAGACAATCGCAATATTCCCACTTTTCTTCGAAAGCGTGGGAATAACAGGAGCACAAGTGAGCACAATATATGCCCAAACAAGAAGGTATATACAGAATTGTGCTACGACATGGAAAACAGCAACCACTTTAGATGACGAACGTATGTCGCGACACACCGTCTCCACAGTCTGTACCTCTGTACCAAATATGAAACGTGAAAGTTGAAAACTACACCACATTGCCATGGTATTAAAAACACCTCACTTCCACATTATTAAAAACACCTCACTGCCATGGTATGAAAAACACCTCACTTCCACATTATTAAAAACTGCTAACAGCCACATTATTAACAAGAAGCTACATCCAGAATTGTGCAACAACATGGAAAACAGCATCCTGGCTGCCATGGCAACCACTTCAGATGACAAACCTCACTGCCACATGATGAAAAACACCTCCCAGCATCAATATATATATATATATATATATATATATATATATATATATATATATATATATATATATATATCGGGCATATTAAAACATCTCACTGAAACATGATTAAAAACACCTCACTGTCACATTATTCACAAGAAGGTACATACAGAATTGTGCGACCACATGGAAAACAGCATGCTGGTTGCCATGGCAACCACTTTAGATGACAAACCTCACTTTCAACAAGATTAAAAACACCTCCCAGCAACATTATTTACAAAACACCTCACTGCCATGTTATTAAAAAAACCTCACTGCCACATTATTCAAAAACACCTCACTGCCATGGTATTAAAAACACTTCACTGCCACATTCTTAAAAACATCTCCCAGCAACATTATTAAGAAACACCTCCCAGCAACATTATTAAGAAACACCTCCCAGCAACATTATTAAAAACACCTCACTGCAACATTATTAAATTTATACACCCTGATATATATATATATATATATATATATATATATATATATATATATATATATATATATATATATATATATATATGTAGGGTGAATATACTGATTCTGGCTCACTTTTCCCTATGTAAATGAATGGAGGATTTTCAGCGATTCCCTTTATTTTTTCCCTAAAAATAAACCCCCTTTTTATCCAAAGATATATTTATTTGTCTCCCCTTTTAACCTAGGGGCTCTCTATTCAAATAACCCATACAACAAGATAAAGATTTGTTAAAGGTGATTCTAAAGAAATATCTGAAACGTCTAAGCCCCGGGACACTCTTTATCAAATAACCCATACAACAAGATAAAGATTTGTTAAAGGTGATTCTAAAGAAATATCTGAAACGTCTAAGCCTCGGGACACTCTTTATCAAATAACCGATGCATATTGTTTAGCTCACTCATTGAACCTATAAAGATTTGTTCATTCTCAAATTCCTTCAATAGTTTAATTTTCTTTGCACAATAATCCCCATCTAAAATATTGACAAACAAAACATTTGAATCTTTATATTTTTTAAGATACCCCTTTTGTGCCATTACGAAATGATAAACTTCTCTTAATGCTCTTGTTTGACCACCTCCTGAGCCACATATCATTTTGAGATTATAGTAAATTGTTTTTTCATTGTTCAATTGATAACCATCAAAGTTTTCAGTCCATTCAAGGATATTCATTTTTTCTTTACATCCTCTAACTTACTAGTTTTTAAATTAATTCGCTTATTTGTTTTATTTACCTTTGTTTTAGTTATTTTTTCAATAAGACTTATTTGATATTTTTCACATTCATTATGTTTTCCATTTATATACCAAGACTGAGATTTTCTCCACTCTTTAGTTTGATTAATACTTGGTTTAACCATTTATATATTGTGTAAAAAACAGCGGTAGCCCTTAAAAAACCCTAACCCATCTTCCCATCGTTAAAACATAATCTATTTTATACACTCTATCATACAATATCCATATGGAACACAATCTATTCCATTATCTAAAATAAATCTCATCATCATAGGCTCCTAATGCCTTTTTATTTACTTCTTCACTATATATCTTATGTTTATAACTTCTTATTGTATTCATTTTCCTATATTCTTCTTTCTTATTCATCAAACAATTATAATAATTTCTAAAACTTATTGATTTCTTTATTACATATTTCTTTATTCCCTTTAACCACTTATCAATCTGATCACCATACTTATAAGCATATGCCTTTGCTCTCAATCCAATAAACTCAATCATTACTTTTCCACCCAACTCATCCTTAAACTTACCAATAACGTTTTCATTCTTTTTGGAAAATAACTCGCTCTTCTTGCTGAAATTACTTGTATCATATACTCCAATATTTTTCTTCATATCTTCATACACATCATCAGTTTTGATATCTCGGATAAAACTATCAGTGTCCATATACAACAATGAAACATTTTCACCATACTCTTTCTTTTAGTCATTATACAAATAATCATACATCAATATCTTTGATAAATCAAGAACTGCTGTTCCAATATAAATTGGTTTATCCATTACAATACTTTCCTTTTTCATATGAATTGCAGAAAAGTTCTCTGAAAAAACCTCTTCTCTCTCAAAATTTGGTTTATTTATCAATCTCGAAGCTTCTTTCCAAGATGTTGCGAATCTAATGTTTTGCCTGTTTCTAACATTTTCCATAGTCTTTCCAAATACAGCATTATTCATTAATTTATAAAAATCCCCTTCAAATTTTACTTTTGTATTTGCTCTCATATCTGTATTGAATTGAATATACTTTTTCACCCAAGGACTTTGTTTAAATTTTAAAACTCTATGAATTTTAGCTACTCTCAATCCTTCTCTCAAAAACTGTTTTAAGCTTCTCTGATGCAAAATATATCCCTCTTTATCATAGAATGTTGTTAATAACTTTTCTGTTGATTTACCTTTAATATTAAAACTTTTATGATAATCACTTAACCATTCTTTCTTTGGGGTTTCTTTCTCACATGCAAAAGGAAGATCTTTATGTTTATTATGAAGATCACTCGGGTACCTCAAAATAATAACCTTCTTCTTCCTCATTAAATTCCTCTTGAGAAGAAATAACAATATTCATCAAAGCCTTTTCATAATCCTTTTCTTCCACCCACTCTAATTTACCATAAGGCAGAGATTGAGACATTGCCCATCCATACAAATTATTAGCATCAAAATACATCAAATAATTACTATCTTTTTCACTATCATAATTTGGAAGATATTTATTATTTGCTTTAGCATATCTTTTTGAACATATTTGTGATATTCCACCTCTCTTGGACTTCTCAATCATCAAAAGCATATCAACATCACTGATTAAATCTATATCTTGTTTTGTCATTTTCAACATTGCACTCCAAGCTAAACCAGGAGCTGTGAAATAGTGGGCAGGATCTAATCCATAACAATTTTTATTATGACAGAGTGATCTAAAAGCTTCAAACACATCAGCTAACAATAAAACATCTGTTTTTAGATATAAATCATGATATTCTCCAAGGTTCTTTATCTTAAATATTTTCCATATTTCTTGTGCGTGTTTATATTCCTTATCACTTATCTCTTCTTCATAAAGGTTATTATAGAAACTTTCTTTTGATGGAAGTTGTGTTTCTTTAAATCTCATAAATGAATCCATATAATCATAAGGATAAATTCCCTTACTTGTAAGAATTTTCTCTTTACTTTGAATTTCATTCCTTGTTTGAATTTCCTCTCTCGTAAGAATTCCTTCTTTAATCAGAAATTCATCTTTAATCAGAATTTCCTCTTTAGTTAGAATTTCATTCATTGTTTGAATTTTCTTTATAATTAGAATTTCATCTTCAGTTAGAATTTCTTCATTAATTTCCTCATTAATTAGAATTTCCTCTTTACTTTGAATTCTCTCTTTAATCTGAATTTCCTCTTTAGTGAGAATTTCCTCTTTTGGAAAGAATGAATTAAGATTTGGAAAAGAGTCTGTGGAGCTTAGATTTGATGCGAGGTAGGCTTGTGGTGTTCCCATAAACTTGTAAGAATCAAGAAACCGAATACGAGTTATAGGTTTTGTGAATATCATTTTTGTAAATGAAATATACTTTTGACTTGTGTTTGTTATGGCAGAAATATTCCCTGGTGTTTTTGAAAGTTCATTTATAAATAGATGTGTATCATAGTTGGCGCTGTTGTGCAGAAAGACTGGAATAAAAGAAGGTAATTTATAATTAAGATTACAACAGGAATGAGCGGGACCTCTATATTTACCAGTAAGATGACAATGATCCCTAACTTTAGACTCCTTAATTTCCCCCTCACAAATATGACAGATATTGTTCTTTCTAAATTCTAATTTTTCTTCTTTGGTTAATTTCATCGGTTCATTTGTTTCTTTCATTAATTTAGTGAGTCTTATACAATCCTTTTCTAATCGTTTTACAAACTCTTGTGAAGCTTTTTTTCCATGATAATGTTCAAGTTTGTTATACTTTTCTCCAACAGATGATTTCATATAATAACAGAAACCACAAGGAATATGTTTTTGATATTTATTTGTATATGATTCTTTTTGATTAGGAGAAGCAGTATTAATCTTTTTAAGGATACACTCAAAATCAGCGTATATCACAAATGGGTGCATGATAGATTTATTATAATCTTCAAAAGAAATCTTTTCACATAGGTTTAGGCATTGTAATTACAGCTGATTTATGATTACTACAATATTTTGAATGTTGTTCTAATCGTTCTTTTGTATGAAATGAATTAAGACATCGCTTACAAGGATATATTTTGTTTGCTGTTCTGAATACCTGAGAAGAGATTAATTATGATAAATTATTGATGTATGTGTAATGTGAATTCTTTCCAACACTAAAATATAAAAGATCAATGTGTGTTTCTTCATTTTTATAGTTGTTTGAAATTTTTAATATTTGAACTTTGTTTGTATCCGTTAATCCATATACATTAATAGAAAGATTATTCTTTTTTCTCAAATTTAGGAATATCTGTTAGTGGCATTGGGAATTTAAAATCTTTAATGTCCAAGGTATTCTCATATTTCATATATTGTTTTACTCTTTCTGAATTACATTTTGGTGGATGTAAGTGAGCAAGAACAGACCAGAGAAAACATTTATTATCATTATTCTTAATATTAACAACTGCCTTCTTTCGTTTTATTTCTTTTGGTAATTCAATATAAGAAGAAGCTTTAAGAGGGTTTGATTTTAGAATGTGTATATCCAAAAAGATGATTTTTTAAATATTGAATCCACTTCCTACCACTGTATTATCAACATCCTCCTCTTGTCTTGATAGTTCTTCATAAACCCCACTATTCAAAAAATCTTGAAATGATGTTATAAAATGAAGATCTGTTCTCATATAAGGAGTTCGTTCTTCATCTTGTCTTTTCATATTCATTTTCACTCCCATATAAAACTTTAAAGTTTTCATTTCTTTTAATGTCTTTTTCATAAATTTTTCAACATCAGGTTTCACTATTTCAATTGATTCAGCTATTGATGATGGACCGGGTTCTCCAAATTGAAAAATCCTTATTTTTATATGCCCTTTAAATGCCCCATCAGTGTTTTCAATATAATAGTCTCCCTTTACTTTAAACTCATTTTTCTTGTGTTTTTGTGATTGAAGATGTCTATTATAAGTACTCTTCAAAACATCCTTTGAGCAGATATCACAATGTTTTCTTTCCAACTCAAGAGGAGATATTTTATGAAATAGATTAAATGTGTGTTTGTTGGTTCGGAGGTGTTTTCTATAATGTTTATATTTGTGATTACAAACATCGCAGTATGTTGTATTCACCATATTTATATAATAAATCTTTGCTTAAACTAAAATTTTCTTGATGAAAATTTCGTTTATTTTACAGGTGAATCTGTGCTTAAAACCATTTTATCCTCCAACTTTTTCACTGAATAAATACAATGTTTCAAGACACAAAAGACAAGTTTCAATCAATCACTTCATTTGTTAAAGATACTGAGAAATATGTCAAGGATGTAAAATTGAACAAAGATAAATATAACAACTATTGGATAAAAACTATTATGGTAAATAATATGAGTTCTTCAATTTCCTTCAGTGGAAGGGCTTTTAGTATACCTGATAGAACATCAATTAAAGTATCTCTAACAAAAGTTTCTCCTCTCCTTCTAGTAATATATTCAAAACTAGAAAAAGCAATGAAACAAGAAAAAGTATCAAAAAACAAAAACCTTATGGTTGAAGCTTTAGAAAGAAAAGATAAGACCATCTGTAATATGCAAGGAGAAATTTGTATTTTTTTCAACAACCCTAAAGATGTAAATCCTGATGAAATAAAGGATGTTAATATATCAGGTGAAATGACATTTCGTTCAATAGTAATTAACGATCATTTTAAAATTACCTTTAATATAAAAAATGTTGTCGTTGAATCTGATAATGAAAAAAAGTGTATCGATATCGATGGTAATATTATTAAATATGAGTCAATATACAACTGAAAGTATAGATGAATTTCAGTTTAAGTAAAGTTTTACTTTATAAATATGCTAGACTTTCCTGATTCTCCATATGACAAATTTGAGAATTGTCCTGCGTGTGAAAGACGGGGATTAAACACAGAGTCAAAAGCCTATAAACAATGTATATTCTGTGATTATCTTCTAATTAATGATAATAAAAAATATAAAAAGGAAAATAATTCTTTTAGATTTACACCAAAAATGAATTACTTTACAAGATTGATTAGAGAAATGAATGTAAGGTATGAGGGTGATAACACACCTTTCCTTACAAGGGAAGAAACTGAACGTATAAGAGAAATGTTCAAAGGATTGTTGTTATATATTATTCATGGATGTAATTTTCAGGGAAATATCAACACAAGATATTGTATAAATAAAATAATGGATTATCTTGAAATTAAACCTGAACTTAGGATAAAATATAGAGTTTCTAAAAAAGCCAATAATAAATTAAATAACCTTTTTACCAAATATATCAATGAATGATTTTTTACCTATTTGGGAAAATAAGACAAAATTTAACAACCATAAAAATCTTCCAAATTCATTAAGATGTCTCATAGTTGGTTCAAGTGGATGTGGAAAAACCTGCTTACTTTTAAAAATGCTCCTCACTCCCAACTTTTTAGATTATGATAATTTAATAATTTTCACAAAGTCGAGTTTTCAACCAGAGTATCAACTACTCTCACAAGGTTTTAATGCTGGTCTTCAAAAAGAAGATATAATTGGTTTATTTAAACGTCAAAAAAACCTAAATGATTATAACATTGAAGATATAATTCAACTATTTTGTGATACACAGAGATGTAAAAAGAAATCAAATCCTATAACTTGTATTCTTAGTGATAATACGGATGATATACCGTCTCCCCAAGATTTGAATAAATCAAAAAAGAACCTCGTTATCTTTGATGATTGTGTTAATGAGAGAAACCAAACGGTAATGGGCAGCTACTACACAAGAGGGAGACATTCTTCTTGTAATTGTATTTATCTTAGTCAATCGTACTTTCAACTTCCTCGTCGTTCCATCAGAAACAATGCTAATACTTTTATTTTATTCAAGTTAAATTCAATAGATATCAATAATTTTTGGAGAAATAATTGTTCTACATTATGTAGTAAAAAGAAATTTGAGGATTACATGAAGCACACGACTGAAAAATATAAATATATTGTTGTGAAACAAGATGAGATATTAAGGGATATATTTTTTGTTTTATAAACAATTACATATATAAATGACAACTATTGTTATAAATCTTGTGGGTAAATCTGCTTCTGGAAAAAACTTTCATAAATCAAGGTTCTTGTGTAGTACAAATGAGAATATTGTAAATTTACTTAAAAAACACCCCGTGATATGCATTGTATCAACAACAACTAGAGCAATAAGACCTGGAGAAGTAAAAGGTGAAGATTATCACTATATTTCATTGGAGGAACATATGTGATTGAGGAATGAAGGACAAATATTTGAGGAGGTTTCTCTTGGTACAACAAAATATTCACATTGTAAGAGATGCAACAAATATATTGTTGTGAAACAAGATGAGATATTAAGGGATATATTTTTTGTTTTATAAACAATTACATATATAAATGACAACTATTGTTATAAATCTTGTGGGTAAATCTGCTTCTGGAAAAAACTTTCATAAATCAAGGTTCTTGTGTAGTACAAATGAGAATATTGTAAATTTACTTAAAAAACACCCCGTGATACGCATTGTATCAACAACAACTAGAGCAATAAGACCTGGAGAAGTAAAAGGTGAAGATTAAAAGCAGAGATGCAAGTATCAGTGAAGAAGAAATTACAACTCGCATTAATGTTAATAAAGAATTTGATGAAATATTTAAAGAAAAGGATTTATTTGAACACATCTACTTGAATGATGAAGAAAAGGAAAATTTCCCTGTTGATCTTTACAATTCATTAAATGATATTTTACAATAAATAAATGGATGCAAAAGAAAGAGCAAGAAGATTTAAGGAACATCAAGAGTTGGTTTCAAAAGTTGTAAAACAACAGGAAGACAGAAAGAAGAAACGCAGACAGAAACTAACGGGCGAAGAAGCATTTGAAAGAAAACAAGAGAAATTTTTTAAACCACTTTTAAAAACTTCCCAAGAAAAAATGAAAGATGTTTCCACAGTTCCCACAATAAAATATACTCCCAGAAAGCTCCAAATGTTAAAAGATTTCAGTCAAATGACGGAGGAAGAAGTAGAGCATATTGGAGAATTAGAATATCATGATGAAGAATTATTTCAACAACTGGAAGAGATGAATCGACCCCCTGATTATATTGTGAATGCTGTTCAAAACAATGAATATTCAGCGGATTCAAAAACCAAAGCAGGACTCATTCCAACAGAACAATCAGCAATATTTCATCTTGTTCAAGAAAAGGTATTGATATTTAATGATGAATTAAGGTTCTTAGGTTCTGCTCAACCCCCTGTTAAACTAACTCCGAGATTAATGTTTCTTCTCACAAAAGATGGAAGACAAGGTTCAACTGTGAGGGATGAATCAAAGTATATTGATAAACCATTGGATATGGAAAATAATGATGATAGAGTATATATTGATCTGCTGAACACTCTAAATTATAAGGTTATTCTTTCTGATAAAAGTAGGAAGAATGAGAAGGAGAAACACATTAAACAGGCTTTAAGTATCCTTGGTTCAGGTGTTAGTTTTCTTCCAAAATACCCATCGCAATTAGTTAATAGACTGTTATTGTTGTTAGGCAGTAAGAAGGCTGGAAATAATTGTTTTAATGAAGCATCAGCCATTTTAGACCAGTTGATGAACATGAAAATAATTAATAAATCTCAATATAAAGACATTTTATCTCATATTAAATAAGATGAGAAGCACAATCCTGAGTTTTAATTTCACAACAAGCGACCACACATCTTCATTCCCATACCCACTACAACTTGACACAACAAAAGAATATGAGGCATCTTTATTGTCCATGGAAACTTATAATACCTTATTTAATATAACCGAGAAAAATGACAAGTTTAGTTATAATCCGGGAAGTGGATACAAAACGATAACAGTCTCACCCGGAGCATATGAGATTTCTCAAATATCTTCCGAAATTGCTCGTCTTATGAAAGAACAGGGTGATGAACCAAAAATATTGTTATAAACATTCAAAAACATACTTCAAAATCAACGATTAAAGTTAAAAATAACTACAAGGTTGATTTCACAATTGATAATTCATTTAGAGAGTTATTGGGTTTCTCCTCAAAAAAGATTGAAACTAATGGGACGTTTTACAGTGATAATGTCATTCAAATATCCTCAGGAATAAATTCAGTGTTAATTCACTGTGATTTGATTGATGGTGCTTATAATGATGGAAAAAAAACAAATACAATATTTTCATTCAGTGCATACTCAACCCCAATTGGTTATAAATTCAATATGGAACCTAAAAATTTGGTTTATCTACCTGTGTCAGGAAAAACCATACACAGAGTAAATTTTAGGATAACCGACCAAGATAATCGTGTGATTTCTTTTAATGGAGAAGTTATATCCATCAGAATTCACCTACGTGAAGTTTTCCAATAAATAAATACGATGGTTATTGTGAGGAAACACGAGTTGGGATAATATAAAATAATTACAGGGGATGGGATGTTCCTTTCTCCATACTACAAGGGTGAAGGTATGTATCTTGGTAGAGGATACTATAAACCTAAGAGACAAAGGGGTGTTGGACATCAATTTAGAGGAGATGGGATAATTGATACTCATGGGTATTGGTTCAACTATTCTTAAACATAAAGATCTAATTGGTTCAACTGCTTCTGCTGTGGGAAATGTAGCAGGTGCTGTAAAGAGTATAAAAGATGCTCAGAAGGAATCTCATAAATTACAAGCAATAAAAGAAATTAAGAAAAGCAAAACTCAGTTGTCCCCCCAAGAACGACAGAAAATAATTCAAATACTTGGATCAGGGTTTCAAAAGTTTTAACATCTTTTTTTCCTAAATAAATACAAGTATGGAAGCAATTGATAGTATCTATGATTTGGATGATACTATTATTATCTCAAACTCCACTAAAAAGAAGATTACTTCAAGGTAAATGCAATAACTGGAACAGACTGGAATACGAATGGTACAAAAAGTTTTGAAATAAATAATCAACAAACCTATTTGAATCTCTCCGAAAGTTTCTTGTTGTGTAAATTTAAATTCACTAAAGCTGGGAATAACACAAACGCTACACTTGTAAATGATTTCTTCTGGAAAATGTTTGATAGTGTGCGTTTGTATATTGGAACACAAGAAGTTGAAGCGGTTGATTATGTCTCTGCTGTATCTGAAATGATGAAATTTACACTCTATACATTCAGTGATAGAATGGGAAAGGGGTCTGTCGAAGGTTTTATTCCTGATATGTCAACGGGAACAAACACAGACCCTGGATATACTCAAAGGAAAGGAATGTATAATGATGATACAAAAGCAGAAAATAGTTTTACTGTGGCAGTTCCTCTTAAAGGTATTGTTGTGGTTGACCAAATTCGCAAACCACCATTCAGGTCCCTTAGGTGAGATATCTCGGTAAGTATATGTGTAGTTAGGCCCAAACCCGTTGTCTAGAGGGAATAAATGTCATTCATGCGTGCTGCGACTCTTCAGGATAGCCGTTTTTCTTTTACTATCTTTATTTTGGACCAACCGCCATTATCACCACCGCCAACCGCGTCTCAACAGTCATCACAACATCAACCACCCACCGCGGCGCCGCTTCACCACAGCAGCCACGACCTTTGCCGTCACACCTCGCAACCGTCGCATCGCCACCGCTTGTGGGTACCGGTATTGGACTCGTGCAGGGCGCGCGCCGAACAGCGTGTACAAAACCACGGACTTTCCGCTCCAAAAACGGATCAAAAACGACTCACGCCCACTTTTGTTCCGTCCAATCGGTGAGCAAGGGGCGGTTTGGCCCCGCCTCCAGGGCGTTGGAGGGCGGTCGCGATATGCAAATTCATGGATCAAAATGCATTCACGCCCACTTTTTCTCGGACCAATGGGGAGCGAGGTGAAAGGTCGAAGGCAGGGGGTCAAAGGCGAAGCCACGGGGCTTATATAAGCGGCTGCGTTCGTCAGAAAAGGGTCGTCGTCGTGTGCGTTGGAGTCGTGTGTGCGTTGGAGGGAGTTCGCAGGGGGAGTTCGCAGGAGGAAGAGTTCGGAGTTGGAGTCGGAGCGAAGAGGACGGAGCTGTGGAGAGGCGGCGGCGGCGAAGGCAGACGAGGGGGTGCTCGCGTCAGTGCCGGGAGCTGCACACCAGGGAGGCCGACGGCGCGACCTGGTCGAGGTGGAGACGCTCGTCGCGGGACCCGAGACAGAGTAAAAATCCTCCTTTCCCCGAGCATCAGCAACCCCCTCCTGTTTCCCCCCGCGCTGAGATGCGACAAAGGGGGCCCCCTTCCCACCCCCTACCAGACACTGTCCGCGAGGCCCGCGGAGTTGAGGCACCACCGCCGCTCCGCGTCTCATCACCAGACGGGTAGGTCCGACACGGTCTCGGCCCCAGGCCCGCCTACCCCCTCATCCTGGAGGGTGTTTCTCTTTTCTTTTGCTTTCGGAATGTGTGTTGTCGGCGCCGTCTGTGAAGTAAAATTGTATAAGTGTTGCCGTGTGCTCGCGTAATCGGTATTAGATCTGCATTGTCGCATTTGCTTTTTGTCTTCTTCTTTTCTATGTGCTTTTGGTGGAATTGTATATGTGTGCTTTCCGTTCATCGCGAATAAATGTGCTTTATGTTGAACTGTTTTCCCGCTTCGCTTCGTCATTTCTTTCATTGAATCCTCATCTTGCTTCACGTAAAGGGTTGGTAGTGGGCTGAATACGCCCGATAATTAATCGAACCGTCGAGGCCGACGATAACACCGCTCGGTTATCCCGATAGTACGGAACGGGTCGCTTAAGTGGCCCGTGTCCGAAGTCGACCTGCGGCGAGGTGCGATCGCCCGGTCTACCCTCCGTGTGGGTACTTAGGTAGGTCGAATTTGGCGAGCAACCCTATCCCATGCGGGGGCCGATTGGCTCGATCGCGGTGAGACCGAAAGGTCCACCCGTGACTGGTTCCCGGCGTTAGTCCGAGAGGGTCACGACTGGATTGTCCGTCCGGTGGGCGACGTGCCACGATTCGAGTTACGTGGCCGTCAGCACGCCGGCGGGCGCGAATCCGCAACACTGGTGTCAGAAGTGGGATACAAATCCATCGCCCTCTTCGCGGCACTGGTATCGGAGAACAGGAAAACGGGCTCTCCTGTCTCCAATTAAATTCACGGGAATCGGTCCAGGGGTGAGAGAAGCGACCCCCGATTCCCTCCAAATTACGAACGAGCTAAATTAACCCTTTACGAGAAATAAGATGGCGTCTCAAGGCGAGCGGGAGCCGGGGGTATTAGGTATGTGTCGTCATGTAGGATCCATGGCCCAGGTCGGTTCTTTTTATAATTATAACCCCACCACTAACTGTGGTCAGTGGGAGCGGCTTGAGCACGAACTTTGCCGGCAAACGGAGTCGCACAATGGCAGCGCGATCGCACCTCAGTGCAGCACGGAGCGAGCTGATATTAATGGCACAGCACGAGGCGTGAGCTCCCAGTCACCGGTTCAAGGCACGTGGTGACGGCAGGCGTGGCAGGATGACTATGCGAGCATTGGCAGGCTTCAGGCACAATTGGGGGATGTCTTGGAAAAGGTGAAGCGTTATGAAGAATATATCGAGGAGGTGCAACGTGGAGTGGACGAGTCACAACGGCACGCAGATGCGCTTCAGAAAAATTACGTGTACGGGGGGACACAGCGATTGGACGATTTACTGGAACGAATTCGGTGGCAAAAACATGACTTGGCCATTAGAGTCGACAAATTACGTGGGAAAAAGAATTTGGTAGTGTTTTATACCCGTCAGTTGGAATATGCGAAGAGCAAACTGAACAAAAGAATAGAGGAACAGCAGATTGGTATCTCCCAGGAAAGGAAACAATGGGAGGAAGAATGGAAAACCGAGCTCGAAAAGAAACAAAAGGAGCACGACTTGGAAGTAAAACAATTAATGGAAAAATTATTGGAGCAAGCAAGGCGGTTCAAAGAACTGGAGGAGAGAGTGAGGGAAATACTGTTGGAAGAGAAAAAATGTGAACACGATGGGGAGTTGGAACAATTGAAGGAAGAGATAAGAACAGGCAATCAGGAAAGAGAAAGCCTAGAATGGAAGATAAAAAGAGGAGAGAGACAGCTCGAGGAAAGGTCGGAGGAATTGCTGGAAAAGTCAGAACAGTTCGAAGAACTGCAGGGAGAATTGAGGGAGGAAGGAGAAAGGAAAACAAAGCTCGAAAAGGAAAAACGCGAACAAGATGGAGAATTGGAACTACTGAAGCGAGAGGTAAGGGCAAGCCAGTTTAAAAGAGAAATCCTGGAAGGGGAGATTAGAATGGGAAAGGAATGGCAGAAAAAACTAAATGAATACAGTAAAAAAGGGACGAATTGAGGAGGGAAGCGGTGGAAAGAAGAGATGAAATGAGTGAAGAAGCACGCAAATTGAGAAAGGAATTGGAAACAAAAACTTCTGAGATACAGAAACACCAAAACAAAGAGAGGGAATTGCAAAACGAGTTGAGGATGGTGAGAGAAGAAAGAACGACAGCAGAGAATGAAACGTTAAGGAACCACACTGAGCAGATTGAACAATTAGAAGCCAAAGCAAAGTCGGAGTGTGCGGAGATGAGAAAGGAATTGGAAAAGAAAGCTTCTGAGTTACAGAAACACCAAAACAAAGAGAGGGAATTACAAAACGAGTTGAGGATGGTGAGAGAAGAAAGAACGACAACAGAGAATGAAACGTTAAGGAACCACATTGTACAGATCGAACAGCTGGAAGCGAAGGCCAGATTAAAGAATGAGGAACAAGAAAGAATACTGAAAGAACAAGGAATGAGACAGGAGAAGGAAATCAGCCAACTGAAGGAAACCACGAGATTGCAGAATGAGATGCAAAAAAGAGTAATGATGGAAGAACGAATCAGACAGCAGAAGGAAGTCAGCCAACTGAAAGAAATAACGAGATTGCAGAATGAGGAACAAGGAAGACAGTGGAATAGGAAATACAAAGAACAAGGAATGAGACAGGAGAAAGAAATC
Organism: Eptatretus burgeri; assembly: GCF_056783735.1. Classification (NCBI taxonomy): domain Eukaryota; kingdom Metazoa; phylum Chordata; class Myxini; order Myxiniformes; family Myxinidae; genus Eptatretus; species Eptatretus burgeri. Next base: position 164,080,002 of record NC_140961.1, read on the forward strand.
CATCAATTAAAGGAAACGATGAGATTGCAGAACGAGGAACAAGAGAGACAGTGGAATAAAAAACTGAAAGAGTATGAATTTGAAACGGAACGACAAAAGGAAAAAAATAGGTTGGAATACGAGGAGAAGTTGAAGGAGCAAGGAATGAAGCAGGAAGGAGAAATCAGGAGATTGAAGGACACAAGGAGATTGGAGAGGGAAGAACGAGAGGAACAATGGAATAGAAAACAAAAAGAACATGAATCTGAGGTTGACCAATTGAAAGAAAAGCTGAGGCTGGAGTACGAGGAGATAGACAAAGAACAGCGAATGAAACACAAAATGGAGATGAACCAAATGAAGAAAACCATGAAACTGGATAAGGAAAGACAGGAGAGGAAAAACGAGGAAGAGTAATTAGACAGCAGCAAATGAAACACAAAAAGGAGATTAACCAAATGAAGAAAACCATGAAACTGGAGAAGGAAGGACAGGAGAGGAAACGAGGAAGAGTAGTGAGAGAACAGCGAATGAAACACAGGAAGGAAATGAGCCAATTGAAAGAAACAATGAGATTGGAAAACAAAGAGCAGGAGGCACAGTGGGAGAGAAAACAACAACTATATGAGTGTGAAATTGAACAACTAAAACGGAGAGCGAAACTGGAGTCAACGGAGATTGAGGAGCTCCGGAGGGAGAACGAACAGCTAATGGGGCTCAGAGAGAAAGAACGACTCAGATGGGAAGGAAAAAGGAACCAGGAAGAGACAGAAATAAGGAACAAGGAGAGAAAATGTATAGAGACACGGGAGACAAGAGACGAGGTGAAAGGAATTGCGAGGGAGAGAAGAGAACAATTAAGACGGAAAGCAAGGATGAGGTACGCAGAGATCGTGAAAGAGCAAGGAGTGAAAAACAGGGAAGGACAGGAGCGACTTAAGGAGAAAGCAAGGTTGACCTACATAAAGATAATGGGAAGACGCCAGAAAGAAGCAGAGACCAATAGACAAGAGGAGACGACAGAAACTTATAAATGTATAGAGACACGGGAGATAGAGGGTGAATTGGACAAGGTTAGTGACGCACACACACACACGGAGGTAGTGGAGGACAATGGGGGTGAGCTGGCGGACCGTGCAGGGACCCGGTGCGAGCACCTGGATGGCCTCCTCCAGGAACGAGGGGAGGGAGTATGCCCCCTTGAGGCGAGTCACGACCAGGTGAGTTCGGTCGTGCTTTGCGAGGTTGAGGGAACGGGTGCTGTGGACAGGTGCACGGAGAGCTTGGGGGTATAGAGGCCCCGGAGACCCTTGTGGGGACACGAATCCACAGTGTGGTTGTCCCTGTGTGTGTGGTGCAAGGTGTGAGTGCGTCCCCGTGTGTGGAAGCGACACCGCGGGTGAGTGCCCCCGCGTGTGTGGATGAGGCACCGTGTGTGGAAGAGGCCGTGTGTGTGAGTGAGGGACGGTGTGTGGATGAGGCACCGCGGGTGAGTGCCCCCGCGTGTGGATGAAACGGCCTGTGTGGATGAGGCACCGCGGGTGAGTGCCCCCGCGTGTGTGGATGAAACGGCCAGTGTGGATGAGGAACCGCGGTTGAGTGCCCCCGCGTGTGTGAGTGAGGCACCACGGGTTAGTGCCCCCGCGTGTGTGGGTGAGGCACCGTGTGTGAGTAGTATGGTTTGTGTGAGTAGTGAGGCATGCGTGAGTGAACGGCCGAGTGCAAGGGAGACCGTGTGTGTGTGAGAGAGCGGTATGTGAGGGAGATGTCGGTTGGCATGCGGGAGCACGCAGCCGCGTCTCCCAGCGTGAATGAGATGGAATGGACTCTGAGCGTCGTAACACGCAGGTGTGCGTGGGTCGAATGGCGACGACGACGACAGAGGAAAGAAAGCCGAGTCGCGGCTGCAGTTGTTTCGGGGACCGTGCCGGGTTCACCCAGCAGTGAGCACGAGGTTCGTGCTGTGCAACGCACGAGACCACCACGTGCTCGCTTGCGAGAGTGAAGTCCCGGTCCGGAAACGCACGCGGTGGATTTGCCGATCCCGCGGACGGACAAAGTTTAGGCAGGTAAACGGATTTGGACCGGACGGGTTCTCCACGCGATCGTGTGTTAAGCTCCAACGGGCAAAGCACATGTGTTCGCGTGGGGAACCCCTCGAGACGTGGGGCTTGTGTTTTTTTTATGCGCACGGTGACGCCATGGCTGCACGTGGGGTTGGAATCCGGCAGGAGGGGTATCCCTGCCGGATGGTACCGTCCAAGGAGGGACGAGGAACACGTGCAGCTGCATGACGTCACAGGCAGGTGCAAAGTGCGCGAGTTGCCACGCTGGTGCTGCGCATGAAAAAAAAAAAAAAAAAAGCAAGCTTCACTTTCGGGTGCACAGGATTCCTGGGCAAGGGGTGGAAGACCCCCTTACCAGGGCACAGGATGAAAACTAGTTAGGGGGAAGGGTTAGCTTAGTTAGACCGACTTCATGGGGCAGGGGTAAGTCCTCATGGAGTCCGTGGAATGGATTAGTTAGAGGGATTTAGTGAGCTTTAGGTTGGGAAATAAAAGGATTTATTTGGAGACAGTGACAGACTTGTGGATGTGTAACGGGGACGTAGTTTAGCTACGTAGTGTTAAATGGAACGTGCTATAGTGTAAGGGACGACGTGGGAGCACGAGTTAGTTAGGGGATGTAGTTAGGAGGATGGCAGAGTTCAGCGGTGTGTGTGTTGAAGAGTTGGTGAGTGAAGTGGAAGCATGTGCTTGTTGAGTGAGTGAGGCCAGCGGGTCTGTGTGAGTGGAGCGAATGGGGAATGCATGGTGCGATGAGTGATTGGGGGGAGGAGTGACTCCCGCCCAAGGGACCCCGGGGTCAGTGTAGAGTGAGTTAGGTGGTTAGTCAAATTGAAAAATGGAGGTTGTTTTGTTGTTGGTGTGAATGTAGGCTCGAAACCCGTTTGGAGGGGTGCAGGAGCCCTGTTGACGGGCTTGGGAGCGTGGCTGCGAAAGGTGAGTATCGCTGAGTGGGTACCCCGGGCACCAGGCTAGTCAGCCGCGGTAGGCCAAGGGCCCATGGGGGGCCGGGATAGCGTAGTGGGCACGGGTGCGCCTGCTTGGTGCGGGGGCCCGGGGCGCCATTAGCCGCGTGGGCAGTGTTGTGGGCAGGGGTGACCCTCGGAAAGGGGCCCGGGAAGCCAGCCTGCCACGTGTGCGTTTCAGGGGAGGTGCCATGGGGGGCACTCCCCGGTGTTAGGGAGCTGGTAGGCTCGGAGGCAGTGTAGTGCCCGGGGGTGCCATAGCGGGAGATTCGCAGAGGGTCGTGCCTGCCAAAGGGAGCCACGTGTCCCAGCCAGGAGACCGTGTGAGGGCACGGAGAGAAAATTGGGGGGCGAGGCCCGAAATTGTAAGGACACCAACACAGGCGACGGGAATCTGGGTTGTAAGAACCAATAGTTTAAGCGAGAGGCGCTTGTTGAAAGCCCCGGGGTAGTTTAACAGTTAAATGGTTAGGGTAGATTAGGAAGTGTACCCCTCCGCACCATCCATCCCCTCGCTGTCGTTGTGGGCCGCTGGACCCACTTGGTGTTAAGATCGCCGAACTCTGGGGAGGCCATTCTGAGGCTTCGTTGGGCCTCGGCACAGGACGTTAGCTCTCCCTTATTCCCCTCCGGGAAGGGAACGTAGGGGTTGGGAGTAGGCCAGGTGACAGGATAGGTTAGCCGAACAAAGACGATAAAGGGGGTTCGGGGACGATTTATAGTGGGGAAGTAAAAATAAAAAAATAAGTTGGGGCTAAATTGGGGTTTGACAAATTAAGGGAGTGGGTATGTACAGTGACAGGCAAAGGCGATAGGTGGGAGGGAGACAGGTAGGTCGGTCCGAGCCCGCCTTCCGAGTGGCCAGCACCACCGCACTCCCTCCACCAACCTCCACTGAACGGCAAAGGCTGGCCACTTCAGCCGGCTGGCTGTTCTTCAAGGCCTGTGCAGGCCCACTTCATCGGCAGCTGTTGTGTTGCTGCAAGGCCTGTGCCGGCCGGATCATCTGTAGCTGTGGTACTTCAAGGCCTGTGCCGGCCCACTTCATCTGCCGGCTGGCTGTTTTTCTGCAAGGCCTGTGCCGGCCAGTTCATCTGCCGGCTGTGTTTGCCTGCAGCGGCCTTCTTCTGCAGGCTGTGTTTGCCTGCTCACCTTTGCCATGCCATGCCCACTGCCCATGTTCACCAGCCCCGTTCAATTTTTGCTCTGCCCCCCCCCCCTGTTCATTTCCATGTGCGCCAGGATCCGCAAGGCAACAGTTTGCAAGCTGCGAGAACTGCCCTGTTGGCAGCTACAACACGGGCCTGCGGTGGCGGCCCGTGCATCATGTTGTGTTCATCCATCCATTCGTTGTGTTTATTGCGTGTGCCACTTGATTTGGCACGGAGACTGCGTTTGTGCAGCCCATGCACCGTTGTGGTTCACTGCGTTCAGTTCAAAAGGGAAGGCCTTGGACTGCGTGTGAGCAGCCAGCCACGTTCCCTGTCACCTGCATTGTTTTGAGCCATAGACTGCATGCGAGCAGCCTGGCTCCCTGCTAACTGCTTTTCTTTTGCAGAGTTCATTGATCCTGGGCCATGGTTTAGTGTAAAATTTGTAAGTTAAGGTTAAGATGTACTGTAAATATGAGTGCGCCCCCGGCATGTCTGTCCTAGCGCCGGCAATTTTATTTAAGTCGTCCGTGTGAGTGAGTTTGTTTAGGTAGTTACGCAGCCCTCAGGTTATTTATTTTGGGGACACGAATACCATGAATGTCGCACTCAAGGATCCGTAGGTAAAATGTACTAGGGGAAAACTACACATGATGGCACACGAAAATTTGACGACTCGGGACGAGTCTGTAAAAAGGGGAGGGGGTAGTGTTGTGGTTGACCAAATTCGCAAACCACCATTCAGGTCCCTTAGGTGAGATATCTCGGTAAGTATATGTGTAGTTAGGCCCAAACCCGTTGTCTCGAGGGAATAAATGTCATTCATGCGTGCTGCGACTCTTCAGGATAGCCGTTTTTCTTTTACTATCTTTATTTTGGACCAACCGCCATTATCACCACCACCAACCGCGTCTCAACAGTCATCACAACATCAACCACCCACCGCGGCGCCGCTTCACCACAGCAGCCACGACCTTTGCCGTCACACCTCGCAACCGTCGCATCGCCACCGTTCTTGCACCGCTTGTGGGTACCGGTATTGGACTCGTGCAGGGCGCGCGCCGAACAGCGTGTACAAAACCACGGACTTTCCGCTCCAAAAACGGATCAAAAACGACTCACGCCCACTTTTGTTCCGTCCAATCGGTGAGCAAGGGGCGATTTGGCCCCGCCTCCAGGGCGTTGGAGGGCGGTCGCTATATGCAAATTCATGGATCAAAATGCATTCACGCCCACTTTTTCTCGGGCCAATGGGGAGCGAGGTGAAAGGTCGAAGGCAGGGGGTCAAAGGCGAAGCCACGGGGCTTATATAAGCGGCTGCGTTCGTCAGAAAAGGGTCGTCGTCGTGTGCGTTGGAGTCGTGTGTGCGTTGGAGGGAGTTCGCAGGGGGAGTTCGCAGGAGGAAGAGTTCGGAGTTGGAGTCGGAGCGAAGAGGACGGAGCTGTGGAGAGGCGGCGGCGGCGAAGGCAGACGAGGGGGTGCTCGCGTCGGTGCCGGGAGCTGCACACCAGGGAGGCCGACGGCGCGACCTGGTCGAGGTGGAGACGCTCGTCGCGGGACCCGAGACAGAGTAAAAATCCTCCTTTCCCCGAGCATCAGCAACCCCCTCCTGTTTCCCCCCGCGCTGAGATAGTGCGACAAAGGGGGCCCCCTTCCCACCCCCTACCAGACACTGTCCGCGAGGCCCGCGGAGTTGAGGCACCACCGCCGCTCCGCGTCTCATCACCAGACGGGTAGGCCCGACATGGTCTCGGCCCCAGGCCCGCATACCCCCTCATCCTGGAGGGTGGTTCTCTTTTCTTTTGCTTTGGGAATGTGTGTTGTCGGCGCCGTCTGTGAAGTAAAATTGTATAAGTGTTGCCGTGTGCTCGCGTAATCGGTATTAGATCTGCATTGTCGCATTTGCTTTTTGTCTTCTTCTTTTCTATGTGCTTTTGGTGGAATTGTATATGTGTGCTTTCCGTTCATCGCGAATAAATGTGCTTTATGTTGAACTGTTTTCCCGCTTCGCTTCGTCATTTCTTTCATTGAATCCTCATCTTGCTTCACGTAAAGGGTTGGTAGTGGGCTGAATACGCCCGATAATTAATCGAACCGTCGAGGCCGACGATAACACCGCTCGGTTATCCCGATAGTACGGAACGGGTCGCTTAAGTGGCCCGTGTCCGAAGTCGACCTGCGGCGAGGTGCGATCGCCCGGTCTACCCTCCGTGTGGGTACTTAGGTAGGTCGAATTTGGCGAGCAACCCTATCCCATGCGGGGGCCGATTGGCTCGATCGCGGTGAGACCGAAAGGTCCACCCGTGACTGGTTCCTGGCGTTAGTCCGAGAGGGTCACGACTGGATTGTCCGTCCGGTGGGCGACGTGCCGCGATTCGAGTTACGTGGCCGTCAGCACGCCGGCGGGCACGAATCCGCAACAGTATATTTGGATTTTGTGATCATGATAAAGTTCTGTATGGTCTTAAAATTAGATTTCAACTACAGGGGAATGATAATGAAAATCGATTGATTTTTGGTGTTGGTAGTGCTTTTGGTGAACAGAATAAATTTGTAATTGAGGAGATGAGTTGGTATATCAGTGAATATACTCCTAATCTTAAAACAGAAGAGATGTTGAATCGAAGACTTAACTCAAAGAAACCACTCAGTGTATCATACCTCAAAAGAAGATGTCAACACGTTAAACTCAACCAAACTACTTACACGTGGAATTTGGGTGTTCTGGAAGGAAAGCCACGATATCTGTGGATCATTTTTAAAAAGCCAGATGGTGATACTGCGATTGATAAGAATAATGCATTGAGTGATAATGCTAAGGTGAAACACCTTCGCGTTTCTCGAGATGGAACATTTTATCCACGAGATAGATTGGAAATTAATTGGGAAAAAAATGATTTTGCTGAAGCATACAAGTCTTACCAAAAGGTGTGTGAAAGTAATGGAAATAAAGAACCTATTTTGGATATGACAGCATTTAAAAGTTTGTATACAATCTATGCGTTTGACCTGAGCGCTCAAAAGGAAACTATGAAGTCTAATCGAGTGGATACTTCCCTTTACATTGAAAGAGGAGAGAGTGAAGAAGTTGATACATATTGTTTGCTTTTGGAAGAAACAGAATTGCAGATTAATACAGATAATGGTGTGATGATTCGTCTCACATAATTTTTTGTTAAATAAATGAGTGGCAAAGTACCAACTGGGGTATATGTTAATCAAATCAATCTTCATAAACTATCATCTTGTGTTCAAAATCAAAAGCCTTGTACGATTAACGTTAACACAATTCAGAGAAAAGGAGCAGTAAGAATTGATGTTTTGCTCACAAGAGAAGAGGTTAAAATCTTGAATGACACTGGCTCACTGAAAATTAAAATGACAAAACCAATGTTGAAAAAATATTTAATAAGAGAGACGAGTGGAGGATTTCTCCCATTTCTAATTCCTTTATTTGCTGGTTTAAGTGCGGTTGGAGCATTGACGGGTGGTATTTCAACAGCGGTGAAAACTGCCAACGAAAGGAAGGCTCAACTCCAGGCTCAAAAAGAATTGGAAAGACATGACAAAGAGTTGGAGAAACAAATTAGTGGAAGTGGTGTAATTGTAGATTTTGCTGAAAAACTTGAAGGTCTGCCTGATAAAGCGAGATTGTTAGTTGGAGATATGCTTTCTTCTATAGCACAAGCAGGTGTAAAATTAACTTAAAGAGGTAATGGATTATATCTTTCTAATAAATAAATGAGCATTGATGAGTGGTTGAAAGAATTTTGAAAGAATACAACATCAAATTTACAACTTGTTAAATATTGTAAGAAATTAAAAATTCATAATGTGGTTATTTGTATGAGAGATGAATTAACAAATGTGCCGAAACATACAAAGAATATTATTATGAACTTAGAAGATAATAATGGGAACGGTTCTCATTGGGTTTGTATTTTTAATAGTCAAGACAAATATTATTTTGATAGTTTTGGTCTTCCACCACCTGTTGAAGTCATAAAATTCTGACAGAATGGTGTTTATCAAACATTTCAAGTCCAAGAATTAAATTCCAAGTGTTGTGGTCAATTATGTCTATATGTGTTATTTCAACTCAACAAAAATAAAAAATTTTATGATATTATTTTTAATCTAATATAAATGACTTATGTTGGTAAAGATGGTTCTATCTTTGGTGTATCTCAAGAACTGGATATTGATTTATCAAATTATTACACAAAGGCACAGGCTGAACGACATAAATGTAATATAACCAAAAATATTAACATGAAAAATGCTTATAAATTATCCAAGCCCGACTGACGCGAATGACTTGGTGAGATTAAACGATTTATCACAATATATATATCCTTAAATAAAACGGCTGTGTATTCCAAAGATACAGAAGTGTTGATATTATCTCCAGGTCATACAGAATTCACAGTTCGAATTAAAATAAATTTTTTATAAAGAAGGGCGTATCGTTTGTATGAGAATAGAACAATGGGGGTATGATATGAATGATTTAGGGTATAATTGGTCATTTAAAATTAACCTCGAAGACCTGGAACAATTAAATCAGTCTCGTAAGGAAGAATATTATCCACTTGGTATCGAGAATGAGTTTTGTGGGTCCACGATTAGTAAACAACAAATAAAAGAATTTAATAAGGGTAAATATAATAATGGCTTTGCCCTTGTTTATCTCATGAAAACAGAAAAAACAGGATTATATATCATAAGTAAGGAAATACAAAATGATTTAACTATGGGAAGATGGGGAGGTGTTTCGTGCCATAATATTATTCTTACATATATTTCTAATACATAAATGACAGCAAGAAGGCTTCAAGAAAATTATCATTTCTGTGTTCAAGCATACCTTCAAGAAAAGGGTATTCGGTATTTTAATAAATATGTTCTACAACATAAGAATGAGGTATTTTCAATAAAAGATTGGCATTATGCTGATGTTGATAAACCGACAACTTTAGATTTAATTAGAATGTTAAATAATGAAAAAATTATAAAGTTAAGAAAAGGTAAGGCTCTTTTAGAAATTTAAAAGAAATTTTATTGGTTTCCTGTTGTAAAAAAAAATATTTTGGATACAGGAATAACAAGAAATCCTGATGAATATATGTATAATATTCTATGGGGTGTAAGCGATTCAAGGATAGTAAGGGATGAGGAAGGAGTTGAAGAAGAGAGGGAAGAGGAGGAAAAGGAGAAGGAGGAGAGGGAGAAGAAAGAGAAGGAGGAAAAGGAGAAGAGAGAGAGGGAGGAAAGAGAGAAGAGAGAGAGGGAGGAAAGAGAGAAGAGAGAGAAGAGAGGGAGGAAAGGGAGAAGAGAGAGAGGGAGGAAAGAGAGAAGAGAGAGGAAGGAGAGGGAGGAGAGGGAGGAAAGAGCGAGACTAAATAAATATGAAAATATGGAAACCAGTGAGATTCAAAAAAGATTGGTGGTATTACAGAAAATAACTCAACCCACCGAGGAGGAAAACAAAGAATTGACAACTCTATTTGCAATACTTTCGACAAGAGTATTGACATCGAGAAGATATGTATTTTAATTCAAGTTTTTCATTTTTTTCTTCTTAAATAAATGGAGGAGAGAGTGAAGGCATTTCTAAGGATTCTTTATGTTTTAAAAATTAAGATTCAAATGTGCATGTTGGAAACTAAAAAGGTTTTTGCACTCTGCAGGAATTTTTCTCATAAATAAATGAGTTATTGTCTCAAATGTAAAAAGAAAACTAATACTAAAAATATTTCATATATTAAAAGTAAAAATAACAGGGTTATACAAAAAGGTATATGTTCGGTGTGTGGTTCAAAAAAAATCAATTTATCTCCAAACACAAACTCGGAGGAGATATACAAAAGTTTTTATCAGGAAGTACATTTACAACTACTGGAATACCAGGGGAATTACATCTTCCAGGGTATTCTTTCTGTGGTCCAGGCACAAACTTGGATAAAAGATTAGATGAGGCAGACAATCCTAAATCCTGGAGTAAACCAATCAATAGAGTTGATGAAGTGTGCATGAGACACGATATTGATTATGGGAATACCACAACGTTGGAAGAAAAGCATGAAGCCGATAGAGAAATGTTGTATAATTTGTCTCTGATACAAAATCCAACCTTGAGAGAAAAAGTTGATCGGTTCATTGTGAAGAAGATGATCAGTGCTAAATTGAAACTTGGACTTGGAAATTCAAAAAACTTGTAAGCTCTAATGATGTCATTAAGATTGAATAGCAATTAGCTGATGAATTACATAAACCAATATTCACAAAGTTTCAGAGAAGGAAAGTTTATTCCAAGGAAGTAGATTATATCTTGTCTGCTGATTTGATTGAACTCAATAATGATAAGGGGTACAAGTATGCTTTAACCATTATTGATTTGAGGAGTAGATATGCGTGGGTTGTCCCTTTAAAAAACAAAACAGGTAATACTCTTATGTTAGCCTTTCAACAGATATTTAATAAAAGTAAGAGAAAACCTAAAAAATTGTGGACTGATGAGGGTAGAGAGTTTTATAACAAGACATTTATGAATTTTCATAAAAAATAACAGTATTACATTATACAGTACCTTTAATGAAGGGAAGGCAGTTGTTGTTGAACGTTTTAATCGTACCTTAAAAGAGAGACTATATAAAAAATTCACACAATTCGGTTCACAACAATGGTCATCTTTTATTCAGGATATTGTGGATAAGTATAATGACACAATTCACACGTCAACGAATATGTAACCATCAGAAACATTTACAAAATTAAAATATGAAAAAGAGATTAATGTCAGAAAACCTAAGTTCAAAGTTGATGATATCGTAAGAATATATAGGTGGAAATCTCATTTTGAAAAGGGTTTTACTAAACGATGGACGAAAGAACTTTTTAAAATTGTTGATGTAATAGATACGGTTCCTTGGACTTATAAAATATATGATTTGGAAGGGGAAGAGATTTTAGGTTCATTTTATTCACAGGAATTACAAAAGACAAAACTAAGCAGATAATACTCATGGGAGCAATGGGTTGTCCCTTCACTCCCTCCTACTATACACCTTTGTGGACACTAGAGGGACAAGTCCGAGGTGTATTACAGTATATAATGTGTGTCAAGGGGGACGTTCTTAGATCTGTGAACCCCAAACACAGAATCCTCAACTGAATAGTCAAGGCTTAACTTTTGTTTGTTGGTGTGTGTGTGTGTGTGTGTGTGTGTGTGTGTGTGTGTGTGTGTGTGTGTGTGTGTGTGTGTGTGTGTGTGTGTGTGTGTGTGTGTGTGTCAAGGGGGACGTTCTTAGATCTGTGAACCCCAAACACAGAATCCTCAACTGAATAGTCAAGGATTAACTTTTGTTTGTTGGTGTGTGTGTGTGTGTGTGTGTGTGTGTGTGTGTGTGTGTGTGTGTGTGTGTGTGTGTGTGTGTGTGTGTGTGTGTGTGTGTGTGTCCGAACCCTCACATTCAAAATCTCAACCCCAACTCAATCCTCGCCCAACACAATGTCTTTTTCAAAATGAGATTTCCACCTATATATATATATATATATATATATATATATATATTTTTTTTTTTTTTACGTTTTTTTTTTTTTTCTCTTCTTCCAATTCTGTCTTTTAAGGCTTTCAGGTTTGATGACGTAGAAAGGGGGAGTAAGCCTGCACTTTCTTCCCAGAACGAACAATGTATATTTTTTATGTTTTTTTCTCTTCTTCCAATTCTGTCTTTTTCGGCTTTCAGGTTTGATGACGTAGAAAGAGGGAGTAAGAATTTTCTTGATAGGTTTAGATCCCAAAGAGTGGCCGCATTTCAAGTCTTCAAAATAAACCCAACTTTCCAAGTCTCCAAGGTATAACCACATTTTTTTTTTTTTTTTTTTTGTATACCTTGGTCGAGGCTCGTATGAGAGCTAACACACAACTCACAGCAAGGAGGCATGAGACAAGAGGGGTGGGAGTGGAAGGGACAAAACATTGGGGAACAGACACAGGTGAACTGTGGAAGGGAGAGGGATGGGGATGGGACGGGGAACATGGCGAGGAGAAGATGGACATTACAGGGACTTTCAGGAAGGAAAGCAGGAGAATTGAAGGAAGTGGGCTTGGGTGGATTATCGGGGGTAGAAAAGATCGAGGATTTGGATGGGGGAAGATAAGAGGTGGTGGTGAACAGCTGTTTTGAAAGCCTGGAGGGAAGAATGGGAAAGAATAGAGTGAGGAAGTTTATTCCAAAGGCGGGAAAAAGAGGAATGAAAGAGTGAAGATGAGCAGTGATTCGTGATTTTGGTAGTTTTACCAGAAGGGGGTTGTTGGCGGACCTTGAGCGCCCTGTGGAAATGTGGTTGGGACAAATCGCAGAGAGAGCAGGGGGGGCAAGGCTGGAGAGGAGTCGGTAGAAGACAGAAAGACCACTGACCAACCTGCGGTGATTGAGTGAGAGGCCCAAAGACTCAGCTTCATTGCGGGAGATGCCAATGATCTTAAAAGCCCTGGTTTCGACAGCGTGAAGTCGAGAAAGGTGGGAGGCAGGAGCACCAGCCCAGAGGGGAGAGCAGTACTCCATCAGGCTACGGACAAAAGCTTTGTAAGTAGTCAGGAGCTCAAGAGGGCCGAGGAAGGACTTTGCACGACGGAGGATTCCCAGTCGGCGACTGGCTTTTGAGGCAAGGTTGGAAATGTGACTTTCCCAGGAAAGGTCATGGCAGATAGTGAGACCCAGAAGCTTGAAAGAAAAGACTTCTTCCAGAGGATTGTTGAGAAAGTGGATGGGGGTTTTGTAAACGGTCCTTTCGAAGAGACATAGTGAGAGTGTGAGATTTGTGTGGATTGAAAGACATGTTCCACGTGTTGGACCAGTTTGTGATTTTATCCAGATCTGCAGTGAGCGAAGAAGCTGCTGCCTGCCGGTCTGAGGGATGACAGATGGTACGGCAGAGGGTGGAGTCGTCGGCAAAGAGAAATAGAGGATTTTCCAGAGAGTCCGAGAGATCATTGATGAAAACCAGAAAAAGAACAGGGCCCAGAACGCTACCTTGAGGAACTCCAGCCTGCACAGGAAGAGGGGATGAAAGAACTCCGTTTAGGGCCACACGTTGACTGCGACAGGAGAGGAAGTCTGCGAGCCATGAGTGGAGATGGCCTTGAATACCATGGGAAGAGAGTTTGGTGAGTAGGGCAGGGTGCCAGACTGTGTCAAAAGCACGTGATATGTCCAGGGATACGGCTCGGATTTCCTGTCTGGCATTGAGGACCTCCATCCATTGATGGGAGAGCAGTAGCAGCATATCCAGGGTAGAGTGACCTGGTCTGAAACCAAATTGATGATTGGAAATCAAGCCATTGGAGAAGAGGAAGGATTTCATGTCTGAAGCAATGATGGATTCCATAACCTTGCTGATGATTGGGAGAAGGCTGATTGGTCTGTAGTTACAGGGATCTGTTTTTGCACCTTTTTTATGCAGGGCAGTGATGTTAGCAGATTTCCAAGCAGATGGCAGATGACCTTGGGAAAATGAGAGGGTGAATAGAACAGAGAGAGGGTGAGCAAGAGCAGAAGAGCAGGCTTTGAGGACACGTGGGCTGATGCCGTCTGGACCGGTTGCAGAATCTGACTCGAGGTTTGAAAGCAAGCTCTCCACCTTGTCAGGAGAAAAGGATACAGAGTCCAGGGACAGTTGGGTGCGACTGGGTAAAGTGGGTAGAGATAGTGATGGGTTTGGGACACAAGATTTAGCTGCAAACACCGAGTTTAGACATTCAGCTTTATCACGTGTGGAATCAGCAGTGCGGCCATTTGAGGTAAGGGAGGGGATGGAGGGGGAACATACACCAGAAACAGATTTGATTAAACGCCACCAGGATTTTGAGGAGGGAGAGAGGTTTGAGAGTTCAGACTTGAGATGAGAAAGATGTTGTTTTCTGGCTCTCCTGAGGGTAGATACACACTTGTTCCGAGCTTTGTGGAAAGAACTGAGATTGCCCTCAGTTGGGTTTGCTTTCCATGAGGCAAAGGCAAGTTGTTTCAGGACAACTGCCTCACCACAAGCTTCAGTAAACCAAGGGCGGGAGGAAGGGTAAGACAACTGAACACGAGAGGGGATAAATCTGTGCATGAGGGAGAGCAAGTTTCTTTGAAAGAATTCCCAGGATGAGTTGATGTTTGAGAAAGTAGTGATAGGAGACCAGTCTGTAAGTTTGATGGCTGCTCGGAGACCCTGCCAGTCGGCTTGAGTGAAATGCCAGACTCGACGGCGGTGAGGTGGTTCTCTGATGACAGCCAGAGAGATGTCCACTTTAACAAGGACGTGGTCAGAAGAACCAATTGGAGCGAAGGAAGAGCAGCAGATATTGTCAGGGAAATTTGTCAAAATCAGATCCAGAAGAGATGGAGTACCATTGGTTGAGATCCGGGTCGGGAAGTTGACCGATTGAGTCAGTCCCAATGAGTCACAGAAAGCTTTTGCTGATGTCCCATGGCAGGTGAGAGAGGTACCCACACCTAGCCAACTGGCGTGATGACAATTGAAGTCGCCACATAAGAGGAAGAGAGAGTTTGGATGAGAAGATAGAAGATGGTCCATGTTTTCGGAGAGTGAGGTGTAGATGGAGTCATCACTGTTCGGTGGACGGTACAGTACACATATAAACATGAGGTGGGAGTGGAGGGGAAGCCGAAGCCAGAGGTATTCCTGGGGGTGTGGGGGAGTGAGAGCAGTGCAGGGAGAGTGAGGAATAGAGTCTTTGATGAAGAGAGCAACACCTCCACCAGGACGAGGCTCAGGTCTGTCATACCGTAAGAGGGAGTAACCAGGGAGTGATACTTGGGAGTCAGACACGTCTTGGGAGAGGAAAGTTTCTGTTAGGCAGATAATGTCTGGTTTGTCAGTGGCAACCTGCATGGAAAGATCTGAAAGGTTTGAGCGAAGGCCCCGGATATTTGAGGTCCACACTTTTAATGAAGAGGTAGGGGAGGAGGCTTTGGGTGCAGGAGGTGGAGGGGGCGGGGCAGGGTAGGACGAGGGTCGAGGAGGGAGGTAAGGAGGGTTGCTGAAGGAGTGTGGGGTATTGCAGAATGGCGAGGGGAGGGGGCCGAATGAGGAGGAGAAAAGGCTCTGTGGTGCTGGGAGAGAGGGGGGACAAGAGACAAGGAAGATGGCAGTTGAGGATTTGAGGAGGTGGAGTGAAGAGATGGAGGTGAGAGGGCAGTGGAGGGAGGCAGGTTGGTGGATGAGAGGGGGGCAACTTAGAGAAGGAAGAGTGAGGGGGATGAAAGGTGGGAGAAAGGTGAGGGGGGAATTTTTGAAAGAGGTGAGAGGGAGGCTTGGAGGGAGAAGAGTGGGATGGTTGCTTTGAGAGTGAGAGTGAGGGGTGAGGGGGGTGAGTTGGCACTGAAGTTGGAAAAAAAGAATGGTTGATGGAAAGCGAGCATCCATGGCAAACTGTGGTTTTTAAAAGTTTTAGGTCAGAGATGCGATTTAACACAATTCTTGATGGATGCAATGAAGGCGAATTCAGAGCATGGAGAGAAGAAGCGCTGTAATAGTTGGATTTTTTAGGCAAGGAATGAAGGAGAGGTCGAAATGAGAGCAGTCTGTTAAAATAGCAGAAGAGAAGTGCATTGTGAAACAGTAAAGAGTACCACATGTGTGAGAGAGGAAGATGAAGCATTATAAGATCGTTTTTGTTGTTAATATTAATGTATGAGAGAGTTCAACAGATTAGGTCATGGAAGTGTAAAAAAAAAAAAAAGAAATCGAGGAAGACGAGGAGGAAGTTAAGAGGAAGAAGAAGTAGCAGAATCGGGAGAAGGTGAGCGTGTTGTTGTTGTTGTTGTTGGGTATATATATATATATATATATATATATATATATATATATATATATATATATATTTTTTTTTTTTTTTTTTTGAGATAAGAAAGAGATTAGTTGGGAGAATGGGGGATGTTTGGAAAGTGGGGAGGATGAAAATTGAAGGTAATGGGGAGGATAGAAATTGAAGGTAATGGGGAGAAAAAACAAACAAAAAAAACGATCGAACACCGAGTGGAACCGGTAGGCCTCAAACCTAGGACTAGGCCTCAAACACCAAGTAAGAACGTCGACATAAATACTCACAAAATAGCACGATTTTTGAAACAAAACCGAACTAGGAACACACATTAACATGTAGGTGAGAAAATTAAACAGTTAAAACGGGACAAATAACAACCGGAACTTAACTTTGGGAATGTCAGCAGGGAGCCCCGAAGGAGACCTCTTGCCGCTCAAAACCGTAACCGGAAGTCCCATTCCTCAACCGGAAGTCTCAACATTCCTGTTGAGTTTCCAAGATATGTATCACATTGTGAGTTATCAAGCCAGAACCCACATTTCAAGTCTCCAAAAATATAACCATCTATCCAAGACTCCAAGGTAGAATCACAATTTCCAGAAATATAGTGGGTTTCAGTGATAGATCTCACATAGTATAACTGTGGATCATCAAGGAAATCTCCATTTTTCCAATTTTGATGGGTTTCGGTGATAGATCTCACATAGTATAACTGTGGATCATCAAGGAAATCTCCATTTTTCCAATTTTTATGGGTTTCAGTGATAGATCTCACATAGTATAACTGTGGATCATCAAGGAAAACTCCATTTTTCAAAATGTCTGAAAATTGTGAGTCTCCATGGTAAAACTTGTATTCTGGCTCATCAAGGTATAACTTGTTCAGGGGGTATTGTCTTGATAACTCACAATGAGTACTATTGTTGCAAAACTCTTTTTCAGGACTTTGCTGGTCTCCAAGGTATAACTCTTTGGTTGGATCATCAAGGACAAACTCATTCTGTGGGTCTTGGTCGCTCATATGATCTTCAACCAAGCCAACAATTTCGCTCCAAGTTGTAGCAAAAGTAGTATTTTCATTTTGTATTTCAGATATAATTTCCTGTGAGAGAAAATAATAATGTATTAATTAAGTTATTTAATTATTAAATGAGTATGCTTCAATCAAAGTTTGAAAATAGGAAAATAAAAATCTTACCTCAATGGATAAGAGATTTGAATCCAATTCATCAACTTGAAGGTTTAGTTCCATACAAGTCAGAGAGTTCCAGGCAAGCACACAGCACACCATCACCAGCAAAAAAAATGTTTAAAATGGAGCCTGGGCTTGAGGCTTTTATAGGGAAAGACTGTTGGGTGTGGTTTCCTGTGGAAATTCCCTGGTGGAATTTCATAACATGCTGGAAACCATTTCATAACATGGAAACCATAGAAACTGAAACATGCTGGAATTTTCTAGTGATTTCTTTGTGAGTCAGAGATGAACTGGAAATGATGTAAGAGTAGGTGGGCCTTAGCAAAAGTAGGCGGAGCTTAGGAAAAGTGGGCGTGGCTTAGAAAAAAAACCTCATGAAAAGTGGGCAGGGCTTAGCAAAAGTGGGCGGGGCTTAAAGAAAAGTGGGCGGGGCTTATAAAAAAATCCACGGAAAAGTGGGCGGGGTTTAGAGGAAAGTGGGCGTGGCTTATGAAAAGTGGGCATGGCTTAACCAAAAATAACCTGTGGCTCAGGAGGTGGTCAAACAATAGCATTAAGAGAAGTTTATCATTTCGTAATGGCACAAAAGGGGTATCTTAAAAAATGTAAAGATTCAAATGTTTTGTTTGTCAATATTTTAGATGGGGATTATTGTGCAAAGAAAATTAAACTATTGAAGGAATTTGAGAATGAACAAATCTTTATAGGTTCAATCAGTGAGCTAAACAATATGCATCGGTTATTTGATAAAGAGTGTCCCGAGGCTTAGACGTTTCAGATATTTCTTTAGAATCACCTTTAACAAATCTTTATCTTGTTGTATGGGTTATTTGATAAAGAGTGTCCCGGGGCTTAGACGTTTCAGATATTTCTTTAGAATCACCTTTAACAAATCTTTATCTTGTTGTATGGGTTATTTCAATGGAGAGCCCCTAGGTTAAAAGGGGAGACAAATAAATATACCTTGGGATAAAAAGGGGGTTTATTTTTAGGGAAAAAAAAGGGAATCGCTGAAAATCCTCCATTCATTTACATAGGGAAAAGTGAGCCAGAATCAGTATATTCACCCTACTACTTCTATGTATGTATATATATATATATGTATGTATGTAGTAGGGTAAGAATACTGATTCTGGCTCACTTTTCCACATGTAAATGAATGGGGGATTTTCAGCGATTCCCTTTTTTTTTCCTTAAAAATAAACCCCCTTTTTATCCCAAGGTATATTTATTTGTCTCCCCTTTTAACTTGGAGGTTGAACCTCATTGAATTGAACACCTGGGGGTTGAACAGCTCACTCATTGAACCTCTAAAGATTTGTTCATTCTCAAATTCCTTCAATAGTTTAATTTTCTTTGCACAATAATCCCCATCTAAAATATTGACAAACAAAACATTTGAATCTTTATATTTTTGAAGATACCCCTTTTGTGCCATTACGAAATGATAAACTTCTCTTAATGCTCTCATCTGGCCACCTCCTGAGCCACATATCATTTTGAGATTATAGTAAATTGTTTTTTCATTGTTCAATTGATAACCATCAAAGTTTTCAGTCCATTCAAGGATATTCATTTTTTTCTTTACATCCTCTAACTTACTAGTTTTTAAATTAATTCGCTTATTTGTTTTATTTACCTTTGTTTTAGTTATTTTTTCAATAAGACTTATTTGATATTTTTCACATTCATTATGTTTTCCATTTATTTACCAAGACTGAGATTTTCTCCACTCTTTAGTTTGATTAATACTTGGTTTAACCATTTATATATTGTGAAAAAACGCGGCGGTAGCCCTTAAAAAACCCTAACCCATCTTCCCATCGTTAAAACATAATCTATTTTATACACTCTATCATACAATATCCATATGGAACACAATCTATTCCATTATCTAAAATAAATCTCTTATCATCAAAGGCTCCTAATGCCTTTTTATTTACTTCTTCACTATATATGTTATGTTTATAACTTCTTATTGTATTCATTTTCCTATATTCTTCTTTCTTATTCATCAAACAATTATAATAATTTCTAAAAGTTATTGATTTCTTTATTACATATTTCTTTATTCCCTTTAACCTCTTATCAATCTGTTCACCATACTTATAAGCATATGCCTTTGCTCTCAA
The DNA here is from genome assembly GCF_056783735.1 of Eptatretus burgeri. Taxonomy (NCBI): domain Eukaryota; kingdom Metazoa; phylum Chordata; class Myxini; order Myxiniformes; family Myxinidae; genus Eptatretus; species Eptatretus burgeri. The sequence goes on from NC_140961.1 coordinate 164,099,329, forward strand.
TCCAATAAACTCACTCATTACTTTTCCACCCAACTCATCCTTAAACTTACCAATAACCTTTTCATTCTTTTTGGAAAATAACTCACTCTTCTTGCTGAAATTACTTGTATCATATACTCCAATATTTTTCTTCATATCTTCATAAACATCATCAGTTTTTATATCTAGGATAAAACTATCAGTGTCCATATACAACAATGAAACATTTTCATTTTTTCAACAATGAAACATTTTCAAAAACATTTTCAACAATGAAACAAACAAACATAAATGAGCATTGATGAGTGATTGAAAGAATTTGGAAAGAATACAACATCAAATTTACAACTTGCTAAATATTGTAAGAAATTAAAAATTCATAATGTGGTTATTTGTATGAGAGATGAATTAACAAATGTGCCGAAACATACAAAGAATATTATTATGAACTTAGAAGATAATGATGGGAACGGTTCTCATTGGGTTTGTATTTTTACTAGTCAAGACAAATATTATTTTGATAATATTTGATAAGTTTTGGTCTTCCACCACCTGTTGAAGTCATAAAATTCTTACAGAATGGTGTTTATCAAACATTTCAAGTCCAAGAATTAAATTCCAAGTGTTGTGGTCAATTATGTCTATATGTGTTATTTCAACTCAACAAAAATAAAAAATTTTATGATATTATTTTTAATCTAATATAAATGACTTATGTTGGTAAAGATGGTTCTATATCTTTGGTGTATCTCAAGAACTGGATATTGATTTATCAAATTATTATACAAAGGCACAGGCTGAACGACATAAATATAATATAAACAAAAATATTAACATGAAAAATGCTTATAAATTAAAAAATTATCCAAGCCCGACTGACGCGAATGACTTGGTGAGATTAAGCGATTTATCACAATATATATATATATACTTAAATAAAACGGCTGTGTATTCCAAAGATACAGAAGTGTTGATATTATCTCCAGGTCATACAGAATTCACAGTTCGAATTAAAATAAATTTTTATAAAGAAGGGCGTATCGTTTGTATGAGAATAGAACAATGGGGGTATGATATGAATGATTTAGGGTATAATTGGTCATTTAAAATTAACCTCGAAGACCTGGAACAATTAAATCAGTCTCGTAAGGAAGAATATTATGCACTTGGTATCGAGAATGAGTTTTGTGGAGCCACGATTAGTAAACAACAAATAAAAGAATTTAATAAGGGTAAATATAATAATGGTTTTGCCCTTGTTTATCTCATGAAAACAGAAAACACAGGATTATATATAATAAGTAAGGAAATACAAAATGATTTAACTATAGGAAGATGGGAGAGGTGTTTTCGTACATAATATTATTCTAACATATATTTCTAATACATAAATGACAGCAAGAAGGCTTCAAGAAAATTATCATTTCTGTGTCCAAGCATACCTTCAAGAAAAGGGTATTCGGTATTTTAATAAATATGTTCTGCAACATAAGAATGAGGTATTTTCAATAAAAGATTGGCATTATGCTGATGTTGATAAACCGACAACTTTAGATTTCATTAGAATGTTAAATAATGAAAAAATTATAAGGTTAAGAAAAGGTAAGGCTCTTTTAGAAATTCAAAAGAAATTTTATTGGTTTCCTGTTGTAAAAAAAATTATTTTGGATACAGGAATAACAAGAAATCCTGATGAATATATGTATAATATTCTATGGGGTGTAAACGATTCAAGGGTAGTAAGGGATGAGGAAGGAGTTGAAGAAGAGAGGGAAGAGGAGGAAGAGGAGGAAAAGGAGAAGGAGGAGAGGGAGAAGAAAGAGAAGGAGGAAAAGGAGAAGAGAGAGAAGGAGGAAAGAGAGAATAGAGAGAGGGAGGAAAGAGAGAAGAGAGAGATGGAGAAGAAAGAGGAGGAAAAGGAGAAGAGAGAGAAGGAGGAAAGAGAGAATAGAGAGAGGGAGGAAAGAGAGAAGAGAGAGAGGGAGAAGAAAGAGAAGGAGGAAAAGGAGAAGAGAGAGAGGGAGGAAAGAGAGAGAATGAATAAATATCAAAATATGGAAACCAGTGAGATTCAAAAAAGATTGGTGATATTACAGAAAATAACTCAACCCACCGAGGAGGAAAACAAAGAATTGACAAGTCGATTTGCAATATTTTCTTCAAGACTATTGACATCGTCAAGCTATTCATTTTAATTCAAGTTTTTTCTTAAATAAATGGAGGAGAGAGTGAAGGCATTTCTAAGGATTCTTTATGTTTTAAAAATTAAGATTCAAATGTGCATGTTGGAAACTAAAAAGGTTTTTGCACTCTGCAGGAATTTTTCTCATAAATAAATGAGTTATTGTCTCAAATGTAAAAAGAAAACTAATACTAAAAATATTTCATATATTAAAAGTAAAAATAACAGGGTTATACAAAAAGGTATATGTTCGGTGTGTGGTTCAAAAAAATCAATTTATCTCCAAACACAAACTCGGAGGAGATATACAAAAGTTTTTATCAGGAAGTAAATTTACAACTACTGGAATACCAGGGGAATTACATCTTCCAGGGTATTCTTTCTGTGGTCCAGGCACAAACTTGGATAAAAGATTAGATGAGGCAGACAATCGTAAATCCTAGAGTAAACGAATCAATAGAGTTGATGAAGTGTGCATGAGACACCTATATTGATTATGGGAATACCACAACGTTGGAAGAAAAGCATGAAGTCGATAGAGAAATGTTGTATAATTTGTCTCTGATACAAAATCCAACCTTGAGAGAAAAAGTTGATAGGTTCATCGTGAAGAAGATGATTAGTGCTAAATTGAAACTTGGACTTGGAAATTCAAAAAACTTATAGGCTCTAATGATGCCATTAAGACTGAAGAGCAATTAGCTGATGAATTACATAAACCAATATTCACAAAGTTTCAGAGAAGGAAAGTTTATTCCAAGGAAGTTGATTATATCTGGTCTGCTGATTTGATTGAACTCAATAATGATAAGGGGTACAAGTATGCTTTAACCGTTATTGATTTGAGGAGTAGATATGTGTGGGTTGTCCCTTTAAAAAACAAAACAGGTAATACTCTTATGTTAGCCTTTCAACAGATATTCAATAAAAGTAAGAGAAAACCTAAAAAATTGTGGACTGATGAGGGTAGAGAGTTTTATAACAAGACTTTTATGAATTTTCTAAAAAATAACAGTATTACATTATACAGTACCTTTAATGAAGGGAAGGCAGTTGTTGTTGAACGTTTTAATCGTACCTTAAAAGAGAGACTATATAAAAAATTCACACAACTCGGTTCACAACAATGGTCATCTTTTATTCAGGATATTGTGGATAAGTATAATGACACGATTCACACGTCAACAAATATGAAACCATCAGAAACATTTACAAAATTAAAATATGAAAAAGAGATTAATGTCAGAAAACCTAAGTTCAAAGTTGGTGATATCGTAAGAATATATAGGTGGAAATCTCATTTTGAAATGGGTTTTACTGAACGATGGACGAAAGAACTTTTTTAAATTGTTGATGTAATAGATACAGTTCCTTGGACTTATAAAATATATGATTTGGAAGGGGAAGAGATTTTAGGTTCATTTTATTCACAGGAATTACAAAAGACAAAACTGAGCAGATAATACACCTTTGTGGACACTCGAGGGCCAAGTCCGAGGTGTATAAGTATATAATGTGTGTCAAGGGGTGGACGTTCTTAGATCTGTGAACCCCAAACACAGAATCCTCAACTGAATAGTCAAGGCTTAACTTTTGTTTGTGTGTGTGTGTGTGTGTGTGTGTGTGTGTGTGTGTGTGTGTGTGTGTGTGTGTGTGTGTGTGTGCAATGGGAGCAATAGGTTGGCGCTTCACTCCCTCCTACTATACACCGTTGTGGACACTCGAGGGCCAAGTCCGAGGTGTATAACAGTATATAATGTGTGTCAAGGGGTGGACGTTCTTAGATCTGTGAACCCCAAACACAGAATCCTCAACTGAATAGTCAAGGCTTAACTTTTGTTTGTTGATGTGTATGTGTGTGTGTGTCCCAACCCTCACATTCAAAATCTCAACCCCAACCCTCACATTCAAAATCTCAACCCCAACTCAATCCTCACCCAACACAGTCTTTTTCAAAATGAGATTTCCACCTATATATATATATTTTACGTTTTTTTTTTTTTTTTCTCTTCTTCCAATTCTGTCTTTTCAGGCTTTCAGGTTTGATGACATAGAAAGAGGGAGTAAGAACTTTCTTGATAGGTTTAAATCCCAAAGAGTGGTAGCATTTCAAGTCTTCAAAATAACCCCAACTTTCCAAGTCTCCAAGGTAGTTATTTAAACCATCAAGGCAGAACTCATTTACTGATTTTTTCAAAT
>NC_140961.1:164108688-164132844 GCF_056783735.1 Eptatretus burgeri
TTTTTTGAAAAAAAAGTTGCAAAATTTGTTTGTTTTTCCTCCAGCAAAATTTTTGTGGGGTTGGAAATCACTTAAAACATGCAGAAATGCAAAAAAAAAAATTCAAATACTTTTCAAATATAATCAAAATATTTTGGAAAAAAAGTTGCAAAATTTGATTTTTTTCTGTAACAATTTTTTTTGGTTGTAAATCACTAAAAACATGTAGAAATGCAAAAACAAAAATTCAAATCTTTTTTCAAAATGGCCGCCGAGCGGCCATATTGGACTTTGGACCAAGTCCAAAAACTAATGGCATGATCCTTGGACCATAAGTAATACCCCCACCAAGTTTCGTCGAAATCCGTCCAGGAGTTTTTCCGTAATACTGTTCACAATGAAACAGACAGGGGTGAAAACAGTAACCTCCGTCCATCTTCGATGGCGGAGGTTAACTAGATCGACGCGCATGTAGAAATGCCCCCAAAAAATCGAAATTTTTTTGAAAAAAAAGTTGCAAAATTTGTTTGTTTTTTCTCTCACGAATTTTTTTTTGTGGGGTTGGAAATCACTTAAAACATGTAAAAATGCAAAAAAAATTCAAATATTTTTCAAATAAAATCGAAATTTTTTTGAAAAAAAAGTTGCAATATTTTATTTTTTTTCTCCAACAAATTATTTTTTGGGGTTGAAATGCAAAAACAAAAATTCAAATATTTTTCAAATAAAATCGAAATTTTTTGGAAAAAAAAGTTGCAATATTTTTTTTTCTCTCACATTTTTTTGGGGGGGTTGGAAATCAATTAAAACGTGTGGAAATGCAAAAGAAAAATTCAAATATTTTTCAAATAAAATCGAAATTTTTTGGAAAAAAAAGTTGCGATATTTTTTTTTTTAGGGGGTTGGAAATCACCTAAAACGTGTAGAAATGCAAAAACAAAAATTCAAATATTTTTCAAATAAAATCGAAAAATGTTTGAAAAAATTTTGCAAAATTTGATTTTTTTTCTCAAAATTTTTTTATTTTGTTTGGAAATCACTTAAAGCATGTAGAAATGCAAAAACAAAAATTCAAATATTTTTCAAATAAAATCGAAATTTTTTGGAAAAAAAAGTTGCAATATTTTTTTTCTCACAATTTTTGGGGGGGGTTGGAAATCACTTAAAACATGAAGAAATGCAAAAACAAAAATTCAAATATTTTTCAAATAAAATTGAAAGATTTTTGAAAAAAAGTTGCAAAATTTGATTTTTTTCTCTCACAATTTTTTTTTTGGTTGGAAATCTCTTAAAATGTAAAAATAAAAAAAAATTCAAATATTTTTTCAAAATGGCGGCCATAGCGGCCATCGTGGACTTTGGACCAAGTCCAAAATCTAATGGCATGATCCTTGGAAAACACCCAATCGCCCCACCAAGTTTCGTCGAAATCCATCCAAGAGTTCTTCCGTAATACTTTTCACAAACAAACAAACAGACAGGGCTGAAAACAGTAACCTCCTTCCATCTTCGATGGCGGAGGTTAACGAGATCGACGTACATGTAGAAATGCCAAAAAAAAAATCGAAATTTTTTTGAAAAAAAAGTTGCACAATTTGTTTGTTTTTTCTCGAGCAAATTTTTTGTGGGGTTGGAAATCACTTAAACCATGTGGAAATGCAAAAACAAAAATTCAAATATTTTTTCAAAATGGCCGCCATAGCGGCCAGATTGGACTTTGGACCACGTCCAAAATCGAATGGCATGATCCTTGGAAAACACCTCATCCCCCCACCAAGTTTCGTCGAAATCCGTCCAGAAGTTTTTCCGTAATACTGTTCACAAACAAACAAACAGACAGGGGTGAAAACAGTAACCTCCGTCCATCTTTGATGGCGGAGGTTAACTGGATCGACGCGCATGTTGAAAAATCGAATTTTTTTTGAAAAAAAAAGTTGCAAAATTTGTTTGTTTTTTCTCCAGCAATTTTTTTTTGTGGGGTTGGAAATCACTTTAAGCATGTAGAAATGCAAAAAAAAATTCAAATATTTTTCAAATAAAATCGAAATTTTTTTGAAAAAAAAGTTGCAAAATTTGATTTTGTTTTTTCCTCCAACAAATTTATTTATTTTTGGTTGGAAATCACTTAAAACATGTAGAAATGCAAAAAAAAATCAAAAATTTTTTCAAATAAAATCGAAATATTTTTGAAAAAAAGTTGCAAAATTTGATTTTTTTTCCCCTCCAACAATTTTTTTTTTGTTTGGAAATCACTTAAAACGTATAAATGCAAAAACAAAAATTCAAATATTTTTTCAAAATGGCCGCCATAGTTGCCATATTGGACTTTGGACCAAGTCCAAAAACTAATGGCACGATCCTTGGACCATACGTAATACCCCCACCAAGTTTCATCGAAATCCGTCCAGTAGTTTTTCTGTAATACTATTCACAAACAAACAAACAGACAGGGGTGAAAACAGTTGCCTCCTTCCATCTTTGATGGCGGTTAACGAGATCGACACGCATGAAGAAATGCAAAAAAAAAAAAAAAAAAATCAAATTTTTTTAGAAAAAAAGTGCAAAATTTGTTTTTCTTTTCCTCCAACAAATTTTTTTGGGGGGGTTGAAAATCACTTAAAACATGTAGAAATGCAAAAACAAAAAATTCAAATATTTTTCAAATAAAATCGAAAAAATTTTGAAAAAAATTTGCAAAATTTGTTTTTTTTTTTCCTCTAAAAATTTTTTTGGGGTTGGAAATCACTTAGGACATGTCGAAATGCAAAAACAAAAAGTCAAATATTTTTTTCAAAATGGCATCCAGAACGGCCATATTGGACTTTGGACCATGTACAAAATCTCATGGCATGATCCTTGGACCAGACTTAATCCCCCCACAGTAGGGAAAGAATACTGGTTCTGGCTCACTTTTCCCCATGTAAATGAATGGGGGATTTTCAGCCATGAAATTTTTCTTTTTTTTTCCCCTAAAAAAATAAATCCCCTTTATAGCCCAAGGTATATTTATTTGTCTCCCCTTTTAACCTGGAGCCTGGTGTTGGCTTAGTGGTTAGGGTGGCGGCTTGGGATCCCAGGGTCCTGGGTTCAAGCCCCGTTGGCTGCTGAATTAACACCAGGGGGTTGACTCAGCCTGCCATCCTTCCGAGGTCGGCGAAATGAGTGCCAGTGTACTGGTCCCGGTGTATGCCCCGGTTAGAATAGGTGTACCATATCCCTGTGTGTCGTAAGAGGCGACCAGGGTTGGCGTCAGGAAGGGCATCCGGCCATAAAACATTGCCTCAAGAAAAAGCCAAACCCCTGCACAGCAGGGAAAATGGCTGTAAAAACGGTCATTTTTTTTATTTCCCCTTTTAACCGAGGGGCTCTCTATTCAAATAGCCCATACAACAAGATAAAGATTTGTTAAAGGTGATTCTAAAGAAATATCTGAAACGTCGAAGCCTCGGGGCACTCTCTATTCAAATAACCCATACAACAAGATAAAGATTTGTTAAAGGTGATCCTAAAGAAATATCTGAAACGTCTAAGCCCCGGGACACTCTTCATCAAATAACCCATACAACAAGATAAAGATTTGTTAAAGGTGATTCTAAAGAAATATCTGAAACGTCCAAGCCTCGGGGCACTCTTTATCAAATAACCAATGCATATTGTTTAGCTCACTCATTGAACCTATAAACATTTGTTCATTCTCAAATTCCTTCAATAGTTTAATTTTCTTTGCACAATAATCCCCATCTAAAATATTGAAAAACAAAACATTTGAATCTTTATATTTTTTAAGATACCCCTTTTGTGCCATTACGAAATGATAAACTTCTCTTAATGATCTCATCTGACCACCTCCTGAGTTGCAAATCATTTTTGTACATAAACCACGCCATAAAAAAAGTTTTGTTTCAAATGTTTTCAGTTCATGCCGTGAAAATGAGGAAGTGTTTTTTTGACACGGCCGTGCTGTGTGAATGAGGAAGTGGTTTTGGACTGTCATGCTGTGAAAAAATAGGAACTATTCTGTGAGACAAGGTCTCGTGTTTATATTTTATCTCAGAACACGAACTGAAAACTTTTTTTATGGCGTGGTTTATGTACAAAAATGATTTGCAACTCGGGCGGTGGCCAGATGAGATCATTAAGAGAAGCTTGTCATTTCCTGTGGCCACACCCAATGATTAAGCAATCTCCTCATCGTTGCTTTATAAGCGGTTCGCCAGACAAAGTTTCTGCCAGATGGGATTTTCATTTTTACAACTGAGGCATGGGCGATCTTTCTTCCAATGAAGACAACAGCCCACTACAGAGTTGGTAAGTTTGTGTATGGTTTTCTCTTTGAACGATGAAGCAAATGATTATTAATTAAATCATGATAATTCTGATATATATTTTTTCCCTGACAGGGCATTGGAAGAAATTGAGTTTACATATCACGACGTGGTTCATGAAATTAATACTCTTATTGAAGAGATCAATGATTTTAGAAGAGAATTGAAAGACATTTACAATGAATGGCACGAAGTCTTATCACGTCCTCTCATCTCATCTCGAAACCAATGGTGAGACACGTGTGTGTGTGTCTCTCTCTGTCTGTCTTTCTACCTACCTCTCTCTGCTCTTATTGAAGAGGTCAATGATTTATAATGACTGGTCTCTGATCTCGAATGAATTAAACCAATGGTGAGGCACGTGTGTGTGTGTATGTGTGTGTGTGTGTGTGCGTGTGTGTGCGTGTGTGTGTGTGTGTGTTGCTTTCCCTGTCTGTCTCTTCATCTATACCCTTGACTTATTATTTTTTTTTTCAGCACTATCGCACAACATCAGCTGTTGAAGCAATCTTGTACAACACATGATTTTCTGGAGGTAAATATTTCTGAATTATTATTAATATCACTCGTACAACACATGATTTTCTGGAGGTAAATATTTCTGAATTATTATTAATATCACTCTCTCTTTAGAATGTCGCCTTATGTTGGTTGCATCATTAGTTTGGACGTGGTTTTGTCAGTACACTGGAATTCATTTTATTGACCTTGAAAGGATGACAGGCTCCTGGTGTGTTAATTCAGTGGCCAACGAGGCTTACTCATATTACCATGTAATTATCTTTATAAAACCTAATTATTATCCACTTTTTGTTTCAAAACAGAATATGGTGTCTGAGTTTCGAAATCACAAGACATCTGAAGAAGATTGCTGGGAAAGATTATACATTTTCGCAAATGAATATTTAATATTTTCAATATTAATAAATTATATTTGCTTTGTTTACAATTACTTGATTCTGAATTACAAAAAAAGAATCAAGACATGAACGAGGGGGGGGGGGGGGGGGGTAGGTGCGCTCCCCAATGACCCATCACCCCCTCATCCCATCCCTCCTCCCCATGTGTGTGTGTGGGGAAGGGTGGGGGTGGGATGAGGGAGGTGGTGGGTCAAAGGTGGGGGCGCACAGGGGGATGAGGGGGGTGGGGCTTGTGTGGGCGGGGCTTGTGTGGGAGGGGCTTCGGTGGGGCTTGTGTGGGTGGGGTGTGTGTGGGAGGGGCTTGTGTGGGCGGGGCTTATGTGGGAGGGGTTTATGTGGGCAGGGTTTATGTGGGCAGGGGTTTATGTGGGTGGAGCTTGTGTGGGAGGGGTGAATGTGGATGAGGCTTATGTGGATGAGGTTTGTGTGGATAAATGGATGGGTGGAGAGATGGGGGGATGGGTGGATGAGTGGAGCTTGTGTGGATGGGTGGATAATTTTTTAATTAAATAAACATGTTGTGTGTGTGGGGAACTAATTAACTAATCACTAATTATGTGAATATGATGAATATGGGTGGAGCTTGTGTGGGGTTTGTGTGTGTGGAGCTTGTGTGGAGTTTTTGTGTGGAGCTTGTGTGGAGCTTGTGTGGGGTTTGTGTGGGGTTTGTGTGGGCAGGGCTTCGGTGGGAGGGGCGTGTGTGGGCGGAGTCAAAGAGGGGCGGAGTCCAAAAATTTCAATTTATTGGAGCTTGTGAGGGGTTTGTGTGTGGTGGGGTTTGTGTGGGGTTTGTGTGGGCGGGGCTTGTGTGGGCGGGGCTTGTGTGGGCGGGGGCTTGTGTGGGTGGAGCCAAAAAGGGGCGGAGTCAAAAAATTTCAATTTATCTTTGTCTTTTGTAATTCCTGTGAATAAAATGAACCTAAAATCTCTTCCCCTTCCAAATCATATATCTTATAAGTCCAAGGAACCGTATCTATTACATCAACTATTTTAAAAAGTTCTTTCGTCCATCTTTTCGTATAACCCTTTTCAAAATGAGATTTCCACCTATATATTCTTACGATATCACCAACTTTGAACTTAGGTTTTCTGACATTAATCTCTTTTTCATATTTTAATTTTGTAAATGTTTCTGATGGTTTCATATTTGTTGCCGTGTGAATCGTGTCATTATACTTATCCACAATATCCTGAATAAAAGATGACCATTGTTGTGAACCGAGTTGTGTGAATTTTTTATATAGTCTCTCTTTTAAGGTACGAATAAAACGTTCAACAACCACTGCCTTCCCTTCATTAAAGGTACTGTATAATGTAATACTGTTATTTTTTAGAAAATTCATAAATGTCTTGTTATAAAACTCTCTACCCTCATCAGTCCACAATTTTTTAGGTTTTCTCTTACTTTTATTAAATATCTGTTGAAAAGCTAACATAAGAGTATTACCTGTTTTGTTTTTTAAAGGGACAACCCACGCATATCTACTCCTCAAATCAATAACGGTTAAAGCATATTTGTACCCCTTATCATTATTGAGTTCAATCAAATCAGCAGACCAGATATAACCTACTTCCTTGGAATAAACTTTCCTTCTCTGAAACTTTGTGAATATTGGTTTATGTAATTCATCAGCTAATTGCTCTTCAATCTTAATGGAATCATTAGAGCTTACAAGTTTTTTGAATTTCCAAGTCCAAGTTTCAATTTAGCACTGATCATCTTCTTCACAATGAACCGATCAACTTTTTCTCTCAAGGTTGGATTTTGTATCAGAGACAAATTATACAACATTTCTCTATCGGCTTCATGCTTTTCTTCCAACGTTGTGGTATTCCCATAATCAATATCGTGTCTCATGCACACTTCATCAACTCTATTGATAGGCTTACTCCAGGATTTAGGATTGTCTGCCTCATCTAATCTTTTATCCAAGTTTGTGCCTGGACCACAGAAAGAATACCCTGGAAGATGTAATTCCCCTGGTATTCCAGTAGTTGTAAATTTACTTCCTGATAAAAACTTTTGTATATCTCCTTCTAGTTTGTGTTGGGAGATAAATTGATTTTTTTTTGAACCACACACCGAACATATACCTTTTTGTATAACCCTGTTATTTTTACTTTTACTATATGAAATATTTTTAGTATTAGTTTTATTTTTACATTTGAGACAATAACTCATTTATTTATGAGAAAAATTCCTGCAGAGTGCAAAAACCTTTTTAGTTTCCAACATGCACATTTGAATCTTAATTTTTAAAACATAAAGAATCCTTAGAAATGCCTTCACTCTCTCCCCCATTTATTTAAGAAAAAAAAAAAATGAAAAACTTGAATTAAAATACATGTCTTCTCGATGTCAATAGTCTTGTCGAAAGTATTGTAAATAGACTTATCAATTCTTTGTTTTCCTCCTCGGTGGGTTGACTTATTTTCTGTAATACCCTTAATCTTTTTTGAATCTCACTGGTTTCCATCTTTTGATATTTATTCATCCACTCTCTTTCCTCCCTCTCCTCCCTCTCTCTCTTCTCTCTTTCCTCCCTCTCTCTCTTCTCCCTTTCATCCCTCTCTCTCTTCTCTCTTTCCTCCTTCTCTTTCTTCTCCCTCTCCTCCTTCTCTCTCTTCTCCTTTTCCTCCTCTTCCCTCTCTTCTTCAACTCCTTCCTCATCCCTTACTATCCTTGAATCGCTTACACCCCATAGAATATTATACATATATTCATCAGGATTTCTTGTTATTCCTGTATCCAAAATAATTTTTTTTACAACAGGAAACCAATAAAATTTCTTTTGAATTTCTAAAAGAGCCTTACCTTTTCTTAACTTTATAATTTTTTCATTATTTAACATTCTAATTAAATCTAAAGTTGTCGGTTTATCAACATCAGCATAATGCCAATCTTTTATTGAAAATACCTCATTCTTATGTTGTAGAACATATTTATTAAAATACCGAATACCCTTTTCTTGAAGGTATGCTTGAACACAGAAATGATAATTTTCTTGAAGCCTTCTTGCTGCTGTCATTTATGTATTAGAAATATATGTTAGAATAATATTATGGCACGAAACACCTCCCCATCTTCCCATAGTTAAATCATTTTGTATTTCCTTACTTATTATATATAATCCTGTTTTTTCTGTTTTCATGAGATAAACAAGGGCAAAACCATTATTATATTTACCCTTATTAAATTCTTTTATTTGTTGTTTACTAATCGTAGCCCCACAAAACTCATTCTCGATACCAAGTGGATAATATTCTTCCTTACGAGACTGATTTAATTGTTCCAGGTCTTCGAGGTTAATTTTAAATGACCAATTATACCCTAAATCATTCATATCATACCCCCATTGTTCTATTCTCATACAAACGATACGACCTTCTTTATAAAAATTTATTTTAATTCGAACTGTGAATTCTGTATGACATGGAGATAATATCAACACTTCTGTATCTTTGGAATACACAGCCGTTTTATTTAAGTATATATATTGTGATAAATCGCTTAATCTCACCAAGTCATTCGCTTCAGTTGGGGTTGGATAATTTTTTAATTTATAAGCATTTTTCATGTTAATATTTTTGGTTATATTATATTTATGTCGTTCAGCCTGTGCCTTTGTGTAATAATTTGATAAATCAATATCCAGTTCTTGAGATACACCAAAGATAGAACCATCTTTACCAACATAAGTCATTTATATTAGATTAAAAATAATATCATAAAATTTTTTATTTTTGTTTGAGTTGAAATAACACATATAGGCATAATTGGCCACAACACTTGCAATTTAATTCTTGGACTTGAAATGTTTGATAAACACCATTCTGTAAGAATTTTATGACTTCAACAGGTGGCGGAAGACCAAAACTATCAAAATAATATTTGTCTTGACTATTAAAAATACAAACCCAATGAGAACCGTTCCCATTATTATCTTCTAAGTTCATAATAATATTCTTTGTATGTTTCGGCACATTTGTTAATTCATCTCTCATACAAATAACCACATTATGAATTTTTAATTTCTTACAATATTTGACAAGTTGTAAATTTGATGTTGTATTCTTTCCAAATTCTTTCAACCACTCATCAATGCTCATTTATTTATTAGAAAGATATAATCCATTACCTCTTTTCGTTAATTTTACACCTGCTTGTGCTATAGAAGAAAGCATATCTCCAACTAACAATCTCGCTTTATCAGGCAGACCTTCAAGTTTTTCAGCAAAATCTACAATTACACCACTTCCACTAATTTGTTTCTCCAACTCTTTGTTATGTCTTTCCAATTCTTTTTGAGCCTGGAGCTGAGCCTTCCTTTCTTTCTTTGGTTTCTTTGAGTTAAGTCTTCGAATCAACATCTCTTCTGTTTTAAGATTAGGAGTATATTCACTGATATACCAACTCATCTCCTCAATTACAAATTTATTCTGTTCACCAAAAGCACTACCAACACCAAAAAGCAATCGATTTTCATTATCATTCCTCTGTAGTTGAAATCTAATTTTAAGACCATACAGAACTTTATCATGATCACAAAATCCAAATATACCTTTAAGAGGAACTGCCACAGTAAAACTATTTTCTGTTTTTGTATCATCATTATACATTCCTTTCCTTTGAGTATATCCAGGGTCTGTGTTTGTTCCCGTTGACATATCAGGAATAAAACCTTCGGCAGACCCCTTTCCCATTCTATCACTGAATGTATAGAGTGTAAATTTTATAATTTCAGATACAGCAGAGACATAATCAACCGCTTCAACTTCTTGTGTTCCAATATACAAACGCACACTATCAAACATTTTCCAGAAGAAATCATTTACAAGTGTAGCGTTTGTGTTATTCCCAGCTTTAGTGAATTTAAATTTACACAACAAGAAACTTTCGGAGAGATTCAAATAGGTTTGTTGATTATTTATTTCAAAACTTTTTGTACCATTCGTATTCCAGTCTGTTCCAGTTATTGCATTTACCTTGAAGTAATCTTTTTTTTAGTGGAGTTTGAGATAATAATAGTATCATCCAAATCATAGATACTATCAATTGCTTCCATACTTGTATTTATTTAGGAAAAAAAAAGATGTTAAAACTTTTGAAACCCTGATCCAAGTATGTGAATTATTTTCTGTCGTTCTTGGGGGGACAACTGAGTTTTGCCTTTCTTAATTTCTTTTATTGCTTGTAATTTATGAGATTCCTTCTGAGCATCTTTTATACTCTTTACAGCACCTGCTACATTTCCCACAGCAGAAGCAGTTGAACCAATTAGATCTTTATGTTTAAGAATAGTTGAACCAATACCCATGAGAGTATCAATTATCCCATCTCCTCTAAATTGATGTCCAACACCCCTTTGTCTCTTAGGTTTATAGTATCCTCTACCAAGATACATACCTTCACCCTTGTAGTATGGGGAAAGGAACATCCCATCCCCTGTAATTATTTTATATTTTCCCAACTCGTGTTTCCTCACAATAACCATCGTATTTATTTATTGGAAAACTTCACGGAGGTGAATTCTGATAGATATAACGTCTCCATTAAAAGAAATCACACGATTATCTTGGTCGGTTATCCTAAAATTTACTCTGTGTATGGTTTTTCCTGACACTGGGAGATAAACCAAATTTTTAGGTTCCATATTGAATTTATAACCAATTGGGGTTGAGTATGCGCTGAATGAAAATATTGTATTTGTTTTTTTTCCATCTTTATAAGCACCATCAATCAAATCACAGTGAATTAACACCGAATTTATTCCTGAGGATATTTGAATGACATTATCACTGTAAAACGTCCCATTAGTTTCAATCTTTTTTGAGGAGAAACCCAATAACTCTCTAAATGAATTATCAATTGTGAAATCAACCTTGTAGTTATTTTTAACTTTTATCGTTGATTTTGAAGTATGTTTTTGAATGTTTATAACAATATTTTTTGGTTCATCACCCTGTTCTTTCATAAGACGAGCAATTTCGGAAGATATTTGAGAAATCTCATATGCTCCGGGTGAGACTGTTATCGTTTTGTATCCACTTCCCGGATTATAACTAAACTTGTCATTTTTCTCGGTTATATTAAATAAGGTATTATAAGTTTCCATGGACAATAGAGATGCCTCATATTCTTTTGTTGTGTCAAGTTGTAGTGGGTATGGGAATGAAGATGTGTGGTCGCTTGTTGTGAAATTGAAACTAAGGATTGTGCTTCTCATCTTATTTAATGAGATAAAATGTCTTTATATTGATATTTATTAATTATTTTCATGTTCATCAACTGGTCTAAAATGGCTGATGCCTCATTAAAACAATTGTTATTTCCAGCCTTCTTACTGCCTAACAACAATAACAGTCTATTAACTAATTGCGATGGGTCATTTGGAAGAAAACTAACACCTGAACCAAGGATACTTAAAGCCTGAATAATGTGTTTCTCCTTCTCATTCTTCCTACTTTTACCAGAAAGAATAACCTTATAATTTAGAGTGTTCAGCAGATCAATATATACTCTATCATCATTATTTTCCATATCCAATGGTTTATCAATATACTTTGATTCATCCCTCACAGTTGAACCTTGTCTTCCATCTTTTGTGAGAAGAAACATTAATCTCGGAGTTAGTTTAACAGGGGGTTGAGCAGAACCCAAGAACCTTAATTCATCATTAAATATCAATACCTTTTCTTGAACAAGATGAAATATTGCTGATTGTTCTGTTGGAATGAGTCCTGCTTTGGTTTTTGAATCCGCTGAATATTCATTGTTTTGAAGAGCATTCACAATATAATCAGGGGGTCGATTAATCTCTTCCAGTTGTTGAAATAAACCTTCATCATCATATTCTAATTCTCCTAAATGCTCGAATTCTTCCTCCGTCATTTGATCAAAATCTTTTAACATCTGAAGTTTTTTAGGAGTATATTCTACTGTGGGAACTGTGGAAACATCTTTCATTTTTTCTTGGGAAGTTTTTAAAAGTGGTTTAAAAAATTTCTCTTGTTTTCTTTCAAATGCTTCTTCGCCCGTTAGTTTCTGTCTGCGTTTCTTCTTTATGTCTTCCTGCTGTTTTCCAACTTTTGAAACCAACTCTTGATGTTCCCTAAATCTTCTTGCTCTTTCTTTCGCATCCATTTATTTATTGAAAAATATCATTTAATATCTCATCTTGTTTCACAACAATATATTTATATTTTTCAGTCGTGTGTTTCATGTAATCCCCAAATACCTTTTTACTACATAATGTAGAACAATTGTCTCTCCAAAAATTGTTTATATCTATTGAATTTAACTTGAATAAAATAAAAGTATTAGCATTGTTTCTGATGGAACGATGAGGAAGTTGAAAGTACGATTGACTAAGATAAATACAATTACAAGAAGAATGTCTCCCTCTTGTGTGGTAGCTGTCCATTACCGTTTGGTTTCTCTCATTAACACAATCATCAAAGATAACGAGGTTCTTTTTGGATTTATCCAAATCTTGGGGAGACGGTATATCATCCGTATTATCACTCAGAATACAAGTTATCGGTTTTGATTTGTTTTTACATCTCTGTGTATCACAAAATAGTTGTATTATATCTTCAATGTTAAAATCATTTAGGTTTTTTTGAAGTTTAAATAAACCGATTATATCTTCTTTTTGAAGACCAGCATAAAAACCTTGTGAGAGTAGTTGATACTCTGGTTGAAAACTCGACTTTGTGAAAATTATTAAATTATCATAATCTAAAAAGTTGGGAGTGAGGAGCATCTTTAAAAGTAAGCAGGTTTTTCCACATCCACTTGAACCAACTATGAGGCATCTTAATGAATTTGGGAGATTTTTATGGTTGTCAAATTTTATCTTATTTTCCCAAATGGGTAAAAAATCATTCATTTATATATTTGGAAAACAGGTTATTTAATTTATTATTGGCTTTTTCGAAATTCTATATTTTATCCTAAGTTCAGGTTTAATTTCAAGATAATCCATTATTTTATTTATGCAATATCTTGTGTTGATATTTCCCTGAAAATCACATCCATGAATAATATATAACAACAATCCTTTGAACATTTCTCTAATACGTTCAGTTTCTTCCCTTGTAAGGAAAGGTGTGTTATCACCCTCGTACTTTACATTCATTTCTCTAATCAATCTTGTAAAGTAATTCATTTTTGGTGTAAATCTAAAAGAATTATTTTCCTTTTTATATTTTTGATTATCATTAATTAGAAGATAATCACAGAATATACATTGTTTATAGGCTTTTGACTCTGTGTTTAATCCCCATCTTTCACACGCAGGACAATTCTCAAATTTGTCATATGGAGAATCATGGAATTCAAGAGGCTCAAAATCGAGTAAACTATTCATATTTATAAAGTAAAACTTTACTTAAACTGAAATTCATCTTCGATACTTTCAGAATAATCTATACTTTCATAACTATCATTTGAACACAAACTCTCGGTGTCATAACTATCGTTTGAATGCAAACTCTCGGTATCATAATCACTCTCATAATCTTCAAAATCTTCAGTTGAATATTGGCTCATTTAATTAGTAGAAAAAACATTACCATCGATATCGATATACATTTTTTCATTAACAGATTCAACTGCTACATTTTTTATATTAAAGGTAATTTTAAAATGATCCTTAACTACAATTGAACGAAATGTCATTTCACCTGATATATTAACATCCTTTATTTCATCAGGATTTATATCTTTAGGGTTGTTGAAAAAAATACAAATTTCTCCTTGCATATTACAGATGGTCTTATCTTTTCTTTCTAAAACTTCATCCATAAGGTTTTTATTTTTTGATACCTTTTCTTGTTTCATTGCTTTTTCTAGTTTTGAATATATTGCCAGAAGGAGAGGAGAAACTTTTGTTAGAGATACCTTAATTGATGTTCTTCCAGGTATACTAAAAGCCCTTCCACTGAAGTAAATTGAAGAACACATCATATCCACCATAATTGTTTTTATCCAATAGTTGTTATATTTATCTTTGTTCAATTTTACATCCTTGACATATTTCTCAGCATCTTTAACAAATGAAGAGATTGATTGAAACTTGTCTTTTGTGTCTTGAAACATGGTATTTATTAAGTGAAAAAGTTGGAGGATAAAATGGTTTTAAGCACAGATTCACCTGTAAAATAAACGAAATTTTCATCAAGAAAATTTTAGTTTAAGCACAGATTCACCTGTAAAATAAACGAAATTTTCATCAAGAAAATTTTAGTTTAAGCACAGATTCACCTGTAAAATAAACGAAATTTTCACCAAGAAAATTTTAGTTTAAGCACAGATTCACCTGTAAAATAAACGAAATTTTCATCAAGAAAATTTTAGTTTAAGCACAGATTCACCTGTAAAATAAACGAAATTTTCATCAAGAAAATTTTAGTTTAAGCAAAGTTTTATTATATAAATATGGTGAATACAACATACTGCGATGTTTGTAATCACGAATATAAACATTATAGAAAACACCTCCGAACCAACAAACACACATTTAATCTATTTCACAAAAATATCCCCTCTTGAGTTGGAAAGAAAACATTGTGATACCTGCTCAAAGGATGTTTTGAAGAGTAGTTATAATAGGCATCTTCAATCACAAAAACACAAGAAAAATGAGTTTAAAGTAAAGGGAGACTATTATATTGAAAACACTGATGGGGCATTTCAAGGGCATATAAAAATAAGGATTTTTCAATTTGGAGAACCCGGTCCATCATCAATAGTTGAATCAATTGAAATAGTGAAACCTGATGTTGAAAAATTTATTAAAAAGACATTAAAAGAAATGAAAACTTTAAAGTTTTATATGGGAGTGAAAATGAATATGAAAAGACAAGATGAAGAACAAACTCCTTATATGAGGACAGATCTTCATTTTATAACATCATTTCAAGATTTTTTGAATAGTGGGGTTTATGAAGAACTATCAAGACAAGAGGAGGATGTTGATAATACAGTGGTAGGAAGTGGATTCAATATTAAAAAAATCATCTTTTTAGATATACACATTCTAAAATCAAACCCTCTTAAAGCTTCTTCTTATATTGAATTACCAAAATAAATAAAACGAAAGAAGGCAGTTGTTAATATTAAGAATAATGATAATAAATGTTTTCTCTGGTCTGTTCTTGCTCACTTACATCCACCAAAATGTAATTCAGAAAGAGTAAAACAATATATGAAATATGAGAATACCTTGGACATTAAAGATTTTAATTTCCCAATGCCACTAACAGATATTCCTAAATTTGAGAAAAAGAATAATCTTTCTATTAATGTATATGGATTAACGGATACAAACAAAGTTCAAATATTAAAAATTTCAAACAACTATAAAAATGAAGAAACACACATTGATCTTTTATATTTTAGTGTTGGAAAGAATTCACATTACACATACATCAATAATTTATCAAGATTAATCTCTTCTCAGGTATTCAGAACAGCAAACAAAATATATCCTTGTAAGCGATGTCTTAATTCATTTCATACAAAAGAACGATTAGAACAACATTCAAAATATTGTAGTAATCATAAATCAGCTGTAATTACAATGCCTAAACCTGGTGAAAAGATTTCTTTTGAAGATTATAATAAATCTATCATGCACCCATTTGTGATATACGCTGATTTTGAATGTATCCTTAAAAAGATAAATACTGCTTCTCCTAATCCAAAAGAACCATATACAAATAAATATCAAAAACATATTCCTTGTGGTTTCTGTTATTATATCAAATCATCTGTTGGAGAAAAGTATAATAAACTTGAACAGTATAGTGGAAAAAATGCTTCACAAGAGTTTGTAAAACGATTAGAAAAGGATTGTATAAGACTAACTAAATTAATGAAAGAAACAAATGAACTGATGAAATTAACCATAGAAGAAAAATTAGAATTTAGAAAGAACAATATCTGTCATATTTGTGAGGAGGAAATTGAGGAGTCTAAAGTTAGGGATCATTGTCATCTTACTGGTAAATATAGAGGTCCCGCTCATTCCTGTTGTAATCTTAATTATAAATTACCTTCTTTTATTCCAGTCTTTCTTCACAACAGCGCCAACTATGATACACATCTATTTATAAATGAACTTTCAAAAACACCAGGGAATATTTCTGCCATAACAAACACAAGTCAAAAGTATATTTCATTTACAAAAATGATATTCACAAAACCTATAACTCGTATTCGGTTTCTTGATTCTTACAAGTTTATGGGAACACCACTAGCCAACCTCGCATCAAATCTAAGCTCCACGGGCTCTTTTCCAAATCTTAATTCATTCTTTCCAAAAGAGGAAATTCTAACTAAAGAGGAAATTCTCATTAAAGAGAGAATTCAAAGTAAAGAGGAAACTCTAATTATTGAGGAAATTAATGAAGAAATTCTAACTGAAGATGAAATTCTAATTATAAAGAAAATTCGAACAATGAATGAAATTCTAACTAAAGAGGAAATTCTGATTAAAGAAGGAATTCTCACGAGAGAGGAAATTCAAACAAGGAATGAAATTCAAAGTAAAGAGAAAATTCTTACAAGTCAGGGAATTTATCCTTATGGTTATATGGATTCATTTATGAGATTTAAAGAAACACAACTTCCTTCAAAAGAAAGTTTCTATAATAACCTTTATGAAGAAGAGATAAGTGATAAGGAATATAAACACGCACAAGAAATTTGGAAAATATTTAAGATAAAGAACCTTGGAGAATATCATGATTTGTATCTAAAAACAGATGTTTTATTGTTAGCTGATGTGTTTGAAGCTTTTAGATCACTCTGTCATAATAAAAATTGTTATGGATTAGATCCTGCCCACTATTTCACAGCTCCTGGTTTAGCTTGGAGTGCAATGTTGAAAATGACAAAACAAGATATAGATTTAGTCAGTGATGTAGATATGCTTTTGATGATTGAGAAGTCTAAGAGAGGTGGAATATCACAAGTATGTTCAAAAAGATATGCTAAAGCAAATAATAAATATCTTCCAAATTATGAGAGTGAAAAAGATAGTAATTATTTGATGTACTTTGATGCTAATAATTTGTATGGATGGGCAATGTCTCAATCTCTGCCTTATGGTAAATTAGAGTGGGTGGAAGAAAAGGAAAAGGCTTTGATGAATATTGTTATTTCTTCTCAAGAGAAGTTGAATGACAAAGAAGAAGGTTATTATTTTGAAGTTGATTTGAAGTACCCGAGTGATCTTCATAATAAGCATAAAGACCTTCCTTTTGCATGTGAGAAAGAAACCCCAAAGAAAGAATGGTTCAGTGATTATCATAAAAGTTTTAATATTAAAGGCAAATCAACAGAAAAAGTTATTAACAACATTCTATGATAAAGAGGGATATGTTTTGCATCAAAGGAACTTGAGACAATATTTATCTGCTGGGTTGAGAGCAGCTAAAATTCATAGAGTTTTAAAATTTAAACAAAGTCCTTGGATGAAAAAGTATATTAAATTCAATACAGATATGAGAACAAATACAAAAGTAAAATTTGAAGGGGAATTCTATAAATTGATGAATAATGCTGTCTTTGGAAAGACAATGGAGAATGTTAGAAACAGGCAAAACATTAGATTTGCAACATCTTGGAAAGAAGCTTCTAGATTGATAAATAAACCAAGTTTTGAGAGAGAAGAGGTTTTTTTCAGAGAATTTTTCTGTTATTCATATGAAAAAGGAAAGTTGTCATGGATAAACCAATTTATATTGGAACAGCAGTTCTTGATTTATCAAAGATATTGATGTATGATTATTTGTATAATGATTTAAAGAAAGAGTATGGTGAAAATGCTTCATTGTTGTATATGGACACTGATAGTTTTATTCTAGATATAAAAACTGACGATGTTTATAAAGATATGAAGAAAAACATTGGAGTATATGATACAAGTAATTTTAGTAAGAAGAGTGAGTTATTTTCAAAAAAGAATGAAAAGGTTATTGGCAAGTTTAAGGATGAGTTGGGTGGAAAAGTAATGAGTGAGTTTATTGGATTGAGAGCAAAGGCATATGCTTATAAGTATGGTGATCAGATTGATAAAAGGTTAAAGGGAATAAAGAAATATGTAATAAAGAAATCAATAACTTTTAGAAATTATTATAATTGTTTGATGAATAAGAAAAGAAGAATATAGGAAAATGAATACAATAAGAAGTTATAAACATAACATATATAGTGAAGAAGTAAATAAAAAGGCATTAGGAGCCTTTGATGATAAGAGATTTATTTTAGATAATGGAATAGATTGTGTTCCATATGGATATTGTATGATAGAGTGTATAAAATAGATTGTGTTCCATATGGGTATTGTATGATAGAGTGAATAGAATAGATTGTGTTCCATATGGACACAAGTTTTAACGATGGGAAGATGGGTTAGGGTTTTTAAGGGCTACCGCTGCGTTTTTCACAATATATAAATGGTCGAACCAAGTATTAGTCAAACTAAAGAGTGGAGAAAATCTCAGTCTTGGTATATAAATGGAAAACATAATGAATGTGAAAAATATCAAATAAGTCTTATTGAAAAAATATCTAAAACAAAGGTAAATAAAACAAATATGCGAATCATTTTAAAAACCAATAAGTTAGAGGATGTAAAGAAAATAATAAATATGTTTGAATGGACTGAAAAATTTGATGGTTATCAATTGAACAATGGAAAAATAATTTACTACAATATCAAAATGATATGCAACTCAGGAGGTGGTCAGATGAGATCATTAAGAGAAGTTTATCATTTCGTAATGGCACAAAAGGGTTATCTTAAAAAATATAAAGATTCAAATGTTTTGTTTTTCAATATTTTAGATGGGGATTATTGTGCAAAGAAAATTAAACTATTGAAGGAATTTGAGAATGAACAAATGTTTATAGGTTCAATGAGTGAGCTAAACAATATGCATTGGTTATTTGATAAAGAGTGCCCCGAGGCTTAGACGTTTCAGATATTTCTTTAGAATCACCTTTAACAAATCTTTATCTTGTTGTATGGGTTATTTGATAAAGAGTGTCCCGGGGCTTAGACGTTTCAGATATTTCTTTAGAATCACCTTTAACAAATCTTTATCTTGTTGTATGGGTTATTTGAATAGAGAGTGCCCCGAGGCTTCGACGTTCCAGATATTTCTTTAGAATCACCTTTAACAAATCTTTATCTTGTTGTATGGGCTATTTGAATAGAGAGCCCCTAGGTTAAAAGGGGAAATAAAAAAATGACCGTTTTTACAGCCATTTTTCCCTGCTATGCAGGGGTTTGGCTTTTTCTTGAGGCAATGTTTTATGGCCGGATGCCCTTCCTGACGCCAACCCTGGTCGCCTCTTACGACACACAGGGATATGGTACACCTATTCTATTGGGGCATACACCGGGACCAGTACACTGGCACTCATTTCGCCGACCTCGGAAGGATGGCAGGCTGAGTCAACCCCCTGGTGTTAATTCAGCAGCCAACGGGGCTTGAACTCAGGACCCTGGGATCCCAAGCCGCCACCCTAACCACTAAGCCAACACCAGGCTCCAGGTTAAAAGGGGAGACAAATAAATATACCTTGGGCTAAAAAGGGGATTTATTTTTTTAGGGGAAAAAAAAGAAAAATTTCATGGCTGAAAATCCCCCATTCATTTACATGGGGAAAAGTGAGCCAGAACCAGTATTATTTCCCTACTCCCCACCAAGTTTCGTCGAAATCCGTCCTGGAGTTTTTCCATAATACTGTTCACAAAGAAACAAACAGATGG
The DNA here is from genome assembly GCF_056783735.1 of Eptatretus burgeri. Taxonomy (NCBI): domain Eukaryota; kingdom Metazoa; phylum Chordata; class Myxini; order Myxiniformes; family Myxinidae; genus Eptatretus; species Eptatretus burgeri. The sequence continues at coordinate 164,128,702 of NC_140961.1, forward strand.
GCGAAAACAGGAACCTCCTTCCATCTTTGATGGCGGTTAACGAGATCGATGCGTATGAAGAAATGCCAAAAAGAAATCAAATTTTTTTTGAAAAATAAGTGCGAAATTTGTTTTTCTTTTCCTCCAACAATTTTTTTTGGGGGTTGAAAATCACTTAAAACGTGTAGAAATGCAAAAAAAAAAAAATTCAAATATTTTTCAAATAAAATCGAAATATTTTGGAAAAAAAAGTTGCAATATATTTTTTCTCTCACATTTTTTTTTTGGGGGGGGGGTTGGAAATCACTTAAAACATGTAGAAATGCAAAAAAAAAAATTCAAATATTTTTCAAATAAAATCGAATTTTTTTTGAAAAAAAAGTTGCAATATTTTTTTTTCTCTCACAATTTTTTTGGGGGGTTGGAAATCACTTAAAACGTGTAGAAATGCAAAAACAAAAATTCAAATATTTTTTCAAAATGGCCGCCATAGTGGCCAGATTGGACTTTGGACCACGTCCAAAATGTAATGGCATGATCCTTGGAAAACAACTCATCCCCCCACCAAGTTTCGTCGAAATCCGTCCCGGAGTTTTTCCATGATACTGTTCACACACAGACAGGGGTGAAAACAGTAACCTCCGTCCATCTTCGATGGCGGAGGTTAACTCGATTGACACGCATGTAGAAATGCCAAAAAAAAAAATCGAATTTTTTTTATAAAAAAGTTGCAAAATTTTGATTTTTTTTTCTCCAACAAATTTATTTATTTTGGGTTGGAAATCACTTAAAACATGTGGAAATGCAAAAACAAAAATTCAAATATTTTTTCAAAATGGCCGTCATAGCGGCCAGATTGGACTTTGGACCACGTCCAAAATCGAATGGCATGATCCTTGGAAAACACCTCATCCCCCCACCAAGTTTCGTTGAAATCCGTCCAGAAGTTTTTCCGTAATACTGTTCACAAACAAACAAACAGACAGGGGTGAAAACAGTAACCTCCGTCCATCTTCGATGGCGGAGGTTAACTGGATCGACGCGCATGTTGAAAAATCGAATTTTTTTTGAAAAAAAAGTTGCAAAATTTGTTTGTTTTTTCTCCAGCAAATTTTTTTTGTGGGGTTGGAAATCACTTTAAGCATGTAGAAATGCAAAAAAAAATTCAAATATTTTTCAAATGAAATCGAAATTTTTTTGAAAAAAAAGTTGCAAAATTTGATTTTGTTTTTTCCTCCAACAAATTTATTTATTTTTGGTTGGAAATCACTTAAAACATGTAGAAATGCAAAAAAAAAATCAAAAATTTTTTCAAATAAAATCGAAATTTTTTTGAAAAAAAGTTGCAAAATTTGATTTTTTTTTCTCCAACAAATTTATTTTTTTTTTGGTTGTAAATCACTAAAAACATGTAGAAATGCAAAAACAAAAATTCAAATCTTTTTTCAAAATGGCCGCCGAGCAGCCATATTGGACTTTGGACCAAGTCCAAAAACTAATGGCATGATCCTTGGACCATACGTAATACCCCCACCAAGTTTTGTCGAAATCCGTCCAGGAGTTTTTCCGTAATACTGTTCACAATGAAACAGACAGGGGTGAAAACAGTAACCTCCGTCCATCTTCGATGGCGGAGGTTAAGGCCCGGTCACACCTTGACGTTTTAGCCAGCGATGGCAACGTGTTAAAATTTATGTAAAACGCTGGCTTACGTTGAACTTTTGATGTTTTTTTTTAAAGATTCGGACGTATTCATAGCGACTTGGTCTTATGTGTAACGCATTGGTAACTACACAGAACGTTTCGTTGTGTTATAGATAACTTATACCAACGAATGCTGAACCTGTTGTCGGCCTACACAACCGATGCCCAACGATAGTCTAACTCAGGCATAGCGCGTTGCACGCATCGCTGACGATGTCGTGACGTAGCCTATTAAAAGGCTGACGCACAACGATTCAAATCATAACTGCCGTAGAAATGGAAGGGTCAAAATCGCGGTCACACCTTGGCGATCTTGCCAGCGTATGCCGACGTAACAAAAAGTGTGTCTCAAACGTTGGGGCACGTCGAATACGGTATGGATAAGTTTGGTATGCGCGAGTAGAACGCTAAATACGCTATCATAAGTCGTAGTAAGTAGAGTACGTCAAGAAATTTTGAACATGTTCAAAATTTTACGACGTACTCGGCGTATGACACACGTTCGCATGCGATGGGGTTAAGTTTTACACACGATATGTGGACGCTTACACACGTCCACAAAGGCTACTTATAAGCTACTCATAAGTCGAAACACGTCGCGGTAATGTCTTTTTTACGCGAAACTTATTTCTAACTTATGTTTGACGTGCTTTGAACCAATTCTTTACGTAGTCCCAACACACATCGACGTATGTAGACGTATTCCAATGACGTCTTCCGGTCGACAAAAAAAAAAATGGATGTGTTTCTCGCTTACAACTGCCATATAAAGATGTGTTCCCAGCGGTTTTGGGAATTGGTATATAAAAATGGTGTTCATAAAAGGGGAACCCAACAGTGTTTTCGAGTTCCTTTTTGAGTCGATGTCCATGTCAGCAGTAACAGTATCAGTATCAGTATCAGTATCAGTATCAGTATCAGTATCAGTATCAGTATTAGTATTACTATTAGTATTAGTAGTAGTTTGTTCATGTTGGCAGTAGTAGGTGGGTGTGAGGGGGAGGGTGTGGGTTATGATGGATCGTCCTTGCGTCCGCGTGTCCACGGGTAGGTTCATAGGCTGCCACTCAACGATTTAAATGGCTGCATCTCCACTATTGAAAGTAGACGCTTGCGCTCAACAATTGGATTTTTTTTACACTCAACGAATTTGAAACGGTACCACTCAGCAAGTTTCATTGTTTACAATGAACGATTTAAATTGCTGTCACTCGCCTTTGTTTTATTTTTTTTTTTTTTTTTTGACGCTGGGGTTTGGAAATTTGAAGCGTTTCTTCTGAACGTGTTAAAACGCTCAAACTCGACTATTTTAAATAGACGCTGCCGATGGACAATTGGAATCATAGCCAAGCTAGACATCGAAGTGTGAACATCCTCGTCATGCCGAAGAAAAGTTTGAAGAATGCTGCAAATAAGTGTCCTGGCCGTGGCCGTGGACGCTGACGCAAGGACGATCCATTATACCGACGTCTTTCAGCCTATGAGTAACTTAAAAGTAACCTCTGTCGACGTGTGGCAACGATCGCGTAACGTGCCAACAACACGTTAATCATAGGTTAGAAATAAGTTTCGGGTACGCTAAACATTACCTCGACGTGTCTCAACTTATGATTAACTTACAAGTAGCATGTGTTGACGTCTGTCAACGATCGCAGACCGTGCCTACAACTTGTGGCCAGCGTAGCGGAACGTGTGAGTCATATGCCGGCATACGTCGTGAAATTTCAAGCATGAAAAAATTTGAGGACAACCGAAAAGTACAACGTTTAAAGCCAATGTACAACGACTTATGGCAACGTACTACGACGTATGCCAGCGTGCTCTTAATGTTATCAAAACTTACCCATAACGTATTCAACGTGTGCCAGCGTTTTAGAAAACAAAATTCAAAAATCGGCATACGTTGGCTAAAACGTCAAGGTGTGACCGGGCCTTTAACTAGATCGACGCGCATGTAGAAATGCCCCCAAAAAATCTAAATTTTTTTGAAAAAAAAGTTGCAATATTTTATTTTTTTTTCCTCCAACAAATTTTTTGTTGTTGTTGGAAATCACTTAAAACATGTAGAAATGAAAAAACAAAAATTCAAATATTTTTCAAATAAAATCGAAATTTTTTTGAAAAAAAGTTGCAAAATTTGTTTGTTTTTTCTCTCACGAATTTTTTTATTGTGGGGTTGGAAATCACTTAAAACATGTAGAAATGCAAAAAAAAATTCAAATATTTTCAGATAAAATCGAAATTTTTTTGAAAAAAAAGTTGCAATATTTTTTTTTTCTCCAACAAATTTTTTTGGGGGGTTGGAAATCACTTAAAACATGTAGAAATGCAAAAACAAAAATTCAAATATTTTTCAAATAAAATCGAAATTTTTTTGAAAAAAAGTTGCAAAATTTGTTTGTTTTTTCTCTCACAAATTTTTTTGGGTTGGAAATCACTGAAAACATGAAGAAATGCAAA
>NC_140961.1:164133344-164135844 GCF_056783735.1 Eptatretus burgeri
GCGCGGCAGCGTATCGCTGACGATCACGTGGCGGAGGCTCTTGATAGGCTGCCGCTTGACGATTCAAATCATAACCGCACTAGACATCGAAGTGTCAAGGCCCTGTCACACCTTGACATTTTAGCCAGCATATGCCGACGAATGAAAAATTTGTGAATACGCTGGCACACGTCGAATACGTTTTGGGTAAGTTTTGTATACGTTAAGAGCACGATGGCATACGTCATAGTACGTTTACAAATTTTAAGCATGCTCAAAAATTTTCGACGTATGCCAGCGTATGACTTGCGTTCCACATACGCTGGCCATAAGTTGTAGGCACGTGATGCGATCTTTGACACACGTTACTTGTAAGTTACTCATAAGTCGAAACACGTCGAGGTAATGTTTCGCGTACCCGAAACTTATTTCTAACCTTTGAGTAACGTGCTTTCAACCTTTGTGTAACGTATCTCCAACGCACATTGACGTATGTAGACGTATTTGATTGACGTCTTCCGGACGACCACATTACTTACTGAACGTGTTTCTAACTTACAGCTACCGTATAATGGCGTATTGGCAGCATTTCGGGGAATTGGTATATAAAAATTGGCTTCACAGGAGGAACTCGTCAGTGTTTCAGACCCGCGGCGGGTCGTTTAACTGACTGTGGATGCCAATAACTCAACCACGTGACTTAGGGTCCTCCGTGTAGTTAATCCGGATACCTAAAAATAACCACGTGATTTAATTACCGGTGAACATGCCCACGGTATGCCTTGTCCGAACCGGATCACTTTCCCGGGTCGGATGCAGCCGAGCGACAATGCCAAGGCCTTCCGGCTGAAAGGAACGTAACGTTGGGAGTAAAGTACTGGCTAAGCTAGGATTCGGACCATGCCAGATCAATGAAAGAAAAGACAAAAACGAGCTGGGAGCATTTCCAATAATGATTTATTTACAAGCAGGCGAGGAAGGGGAGGTGGTACAATCAATAGATTTATTGGGGTGTGCAAGCGGAGGTTTTGAAGGAAGGTGTGGTGCGGCAATAAACAAGCAACTTTTGAAAGCGGACGCAGAGCAGACTTTACCCGAAAATAATAAAAATCTTCTGCAGGCTTACTTATATTGACAGGTGCCAGGACACATAAGCACACACGCACACACAGAGACAGAAAACCCGATGAAGAGGAATTGGAGCAAGACAGGAGAGGAGTTGAGGCTACGGTCTCTCGGTACCTTTGTTTAATTGATACGCGGTACCCGAACGCACCACCAATACGTTTGGGGGGAATGCTTCCTGGCGCGGTACCCCCTTGACAGCGTCGTCTCTTGCTTCGGGCAGCTCCCTTCGAGACTGTGGGCGTGAAAGAGGGGCTTGAGTTGGGAGAGTGGAGTCCAAAGTGAGTGCACGGTTTGGTAGGCGGGACCAAGTGGGTGGGTGGAGTCAGCATCGTGTGGGCGGAGAAGAGGAGGAGGAGGAGGAGTCCAGCGATGATGACAGACGGCGGAGTTGAGGTAATGATGACAGAAGGTGGAGTCGAAGTCCACCTTGAGCGGAAGAGGCAGGGCAGAGAGAGAGAGTGAGAATGGCTCCGCTCGGACCTTTTTAGGCCCCTTGGGGCGGGGTGCCACCCTGAAGCGTTGCGTCGTCATCATATGGGGCGCTCTTGATTGGCCCCAGCCACGATGGCCGGAAACCGCAACATTCCATTTCTGACAAGATGACCCCACACCGCAAAAATGTCTTGCTCTGACCTCACGACATGATACAAATCGCCCACACCGAACTCTGTGCCATGAATCGCCCTGCAAGAACCCCCAGGCCATGCCCTGACGACCGGCCGAAGGCAGCGTCGGTCCCGCGTGCCCGCCCGGGCGCCCCTGACCAGCGTTGGCCAATGCGCCCACTCCGTGTGCGCCACGTGGTCCGAGTTGCACAACATGCCTCCGCCCGATCGCAGCCCCACTGTCCGCAGAGGCGAGACGACGCTAGCCATCCGCGGCTGCCAGCGAGGACCAAAGGTACGAAGTTCTGGTGAACCCATGCACAGACTGTAAGATGTGTCCATTTGTGCCCTGCTCTGTACGATGACAAAGTGTCGCGAGTGGCGCATGGGTCTGCCTTCGAGCACATTCTGTACACTGTGCATCGATCCGCCATTACGTACGTGCCCAGCGCTCATGTTCGCCCGATTCTGCTGTCGTGTGCGTGGGGCAAAACTCTATCGATACAATTAGTCCAGAAATGGGTTGAAAGGAATGCGCCACTTGCGCCTTGCACACTCTCATCCCTACCAACGTGGCGTGGTTGTCATTTTGCTATTATCGGCCTCGATTCAGGGAACGCTTGAGCACGGGAGATCTGTGCTGTCGATGCTCATGTGGTGTTTGAGCGCCCTTTCTCAGGTGCTGTTTCTTCCGTCTCCTCGGTACGTGTTCCGTGCAGCGTGTGCGTCGTGTTGAGTGTGTTTCCTGTCCATTGGGTGGAAATTACTGCTGAGTGTGTGTTTGGCAG
>NC_140961.1:164140844-164143344 GCF_056783735.1 Eptatretus burgeri
GAAAATAATTAATAAATGTCAATGCAAAGACATTTTATCCCATATCAAATAAAATGAGAAGTACAATCCTTCGTTTTAATTTCACAACTAATGATCACACATCAGTTGATGATAATTGTTGCTTCTGGGACAACCATTCAAATGAATGGGGAAAAGGAAAAAAACTTTCTGACCCAATCCCCAAAATCTCAAAATGGGAGACACTTCCTCCCCACCTATCCCCTGCCCTCCCATATAAGCAAATGAAAAATTGAGACTTACTGATTAAAGCACTTCTTCCCCCCAACATAATCACAGTCCTTTTATATTTCCATTATACTCAAATAGCGAACCAATGAATATTTGTCCATGTTATACTTTAGGGAATAACTTGATTTTCTTTTAACATTCATTTTCTTATAACATTCATTTCCATTGAGTATGTTTACAAAGAATAACTTGGAACTTGGTTCTTGGTTTAAGTATCTTTGTTGAGCAAAGATGAAATGATAAACTTCTCTTAATGCTCTTGTCTCACTCATTTTAATGCAAAAATAAAATGAGTCAGACACGCTCCGTTGCCTGAACCAAGCCCCGAAAGTCCGAAGTCATTTCCTTTATGAGACGCACCCGAAAAAAATCCATTGTTTTCACATTTCATTGAAGTCATCAACTTTCCTATTTAATACCAAACGTGAACTTAGTATGTTTTATTCAGAATATGGAGTGTTCAGATGATTACTCCAACCTTGCAGATCAATCATTTTCACAAGATGAGAGGTAAGATCCTTAAACCAATTCATTATTTGTTGTTTTATACAGAATGAAATCATTATACAACAAATAATGATTGTATGTTTTTGGTTTTTTTCTGACAGGTTGTCCCCAGCAACAACATCGTTGATAACTGATATTGAAAATGAAGCCAACGATTATCATGAAGAATGGCAAAATATGAACGAAATCCTTATAGATCTTCAGTCATTTTGAAGAGAATTAAATGACATCATGTCTCAGATGTTGGAAGACCTTTCACACCCCCTGAAGTTGGATAAGTCAAAAGAAAGGTGAGAAATGATCCCTCCCGTCTGTCTCTCTCTGTCTCTGTCTCTGTCTCTGTCTCTGTCTCTGTCTCTGTCTCTGCCTCTGCCTCTGCCTCTGCCTCTGCCTCTGCCTCTGCCTCTGCCTCTGCCTCTGCCTCTGCCTCTGCCTCTTCCTCTGCCTCTGCCTCTGCCTCTGCCTCTGCCCCTCTCTCTCTCTCTCTCTCTCTCTCTCTCTCTCTCTCTCTCTCTCTCTCTCTCTCTCTCTCTCTCTCTCTCTCTCTCTCTCCCTCTCTCTTTTTCCCCCTGCTGGTGGTTTGGTTTTTGGGCACGGTGTCATGGCCGCCATAGGCTCCTGCTCGGTGTTGAGTCCAGTGTTATTCTCTCCCCTGTCGTTTAATATTCTCATCGTCTTTTTTTCCTCTTCCCCTCCGATTTCCAGTCCCACCCCCTTCTCGACTCGCCTTCCCCCTCCTTTCCCAGTCCCCTTCCCCCCCACCCCCACCCATCCTCATCCACCCTGTTTGAGTTCGTTACTCACCCCCACCCTTTTTCCTCTCGTGGTTCATAACGGTTTTGTGTTTATATTTTTCATTCCCTTACATTTCCCCTCTTCTTCTTTGGGACGAGAGAGAGAGACAGAGAGCCCACAGCTTGTGGTATAGGTAAGTTTCGAGCCGGTAGCCTACTCCGTTATCGAGTGCGTTCCTGTTTACCTGTATTATGGGTGTTTTTTTTTTGTTTCGTTTCTCCTACGACGAGACACACGTCGGGGCGGTTATATGACCTTTCCCCTCATTCCCTCCCTCACCCCCTCCCCTTCCGTTCTTTGAAATCAAAGAATGTCGACACGTTCCTGCTACACCGCCTGTGAGGCCTTGACGAGGAAAAATGGCGTTGTGTGTGTTCCTCCTAACGAGGTCAGTGTTGATGACATTGTTACTGCCATTGGTAATATGGTTGGGTTTGAAAAAGTCCGCGCAGCTTCTCGCATGAATAAACGAGTAGTTGTTTTTATATCGGACGATATGTTTTAGTACATGATATCGTCTCGACTGGAATAACAACTGAAAATGGTTATTTCATCTGAGCTTCCCCTCTCGCCACAACGAGTACCAAAATTGTACTCGGTAATGTCCCACCATTCATCCGGAATGAAGCACTGGTAAAAGAATTATCTGGATTCGGGACCGTAGTCTCTCAGATTACAATGTTACCCTTGCGATGCCGGAGCGAGCAGGCTCGACACGTGATGTCTTTCAGGCGGCAAGCATACATTGTGCTTCCCTCGTCTAACGTCGATAGAGTGCTTAATGTGGTCTTTAAATTTCGCACAGATGGACACGAGTACCAGGTGTACGTGTCGACAGAAACACTGAAATGTTTTCACTTCAATGATTTGGGCAATTTCAAACATTTTTGCCCGAAAACTGCATCCCCAACAGCCGAGGATACTATTGCTCCGTCTAATACGGCCCCAC